>NC_037674.1:18563539-18759678 GCF_003255815.1 Theropithecus gelada
TTTTTTTTTTGAGACGGAGTCTTGCTCTGTCACCCAGGCTGGAGTGCTGTGGCCGGATCTCAGCTCACTGCAAGCTCCGCCTCCCGGGTTCCCGCCATTCTCCTGCCTCAGCCTCCGGAGTAGCTGGGACTACAGGCGCCCGCCACCTCGCCCGGCTAGTTTTTTTTTTGTATTTTTTAGTAGAGACGGGGTTTCACCGTGTTCACCAGGATGGTCTCGATCTCCTGACCTCGTGATCCGCCCGTCTCGGCCTCCCAAAGTGCTGGGATTACAGGCTTGAGCCACCGCGCCCGGCCTATTGCCTGTCTTTACAGTCACTACAGTCTGGAGTGCCTCAGAACCCCGGTGTATTATTTTCTTAATAAGGTATACATACAACTTCTGTAGCTTTATGAAGAAAAAAAAAACATAGCTTACATTCCTTGAAACATTTCTGACTGCTTAGTTGAATCCTTAGTAAAAATGTAAAATCACATACTTTTAACATTTCTTACAAAGGTATGGAGGTAAAATCTTTACATAATAACATAATAAATCCTGTATATTTAAAGTATACAATTTGATGAATATTGACATATGTATACATCCTTGAAGTCATCGCCTACAAGCAATATGATACATTCCCCTCAAAAGTTTTCTTGTATCCTTTGTAATCTGTTTTCCTTACATCCTCAATCTCAGGCAAGGACTGATCTGTTTTCTGTTTTCTTATATGTGTAACTTTAAACAACCTACTGAGTATTAAATAGGGAACCTGGTCCTCTCATTCGTTCGTGGGAAAGTTCTGTCCTTTTAAATACAGTAAACTATAGATGAGTCAGATTTGAAACTCAAAGTCTGTGGGAGAAGACACGTGTTTATTATCTAATATTTTACCTACTCATTGTATTTATTGACTATCTATAGGTTCCCTGCAGTCTAGTAGCAACTAGACCTTTAAATCAATTTTCAATGTGGGTCCTGGGCTAGTGGCATCAATATCATCTGGGAACTTGTTAGAAATGGAAATTCTTAGGTCCCATCCAAAACCTACTGAATCAGAAACTTTGGAGATAGGACCCAGCAATCTAGTTTAACAATCTCTCCAAGTGATTCTGATGTCCACTGAAGTTTGAGTACCTGTAGTTTAAGATTATTGTGCCTACTTTGCCAATTTAAAGAGTAGACCCTAGAAAGCTCTAATCTGAAACGTTAGAGAAATCTAGATTCCTGCTTTAAAACAATAACATAATATAAGCACATTTTGAGCAATCAAAGCTTAAAAAACACAAATGTAAGTTCTTATTGTTATTTTAAAAGTTTTTTATAATGGGAAAATTTTAAATATACAAAAGAGATAATATTATAATGAACTCCCATATAGCCATCAGCCAATCTCAACAATTATCAACACATGATCAGTCTTGTTCCTTCTTTATCCCTATCTTCCCTCCCTGTACAATGATGTCATTTCATATATAAAATAATGTCATTTCATATGTAAATATGTCAATATGTATCAGTAAAAGATAAGGACTATTTTGGCCGGGCACAGTGGCTCACGTCTGTAATCCCAGTGCTTTGGAAGCCAAGGCGGGCAGATCACGAGGTCAGGAGATCGAGACCAACCTGGCTAACACGGTGAAACCCCGTCTTTACTAAAAAATACAAAAAAGTAGCCGGGCCTGGGCGACAAAGCAAGACTCTGTCTCAAAAAAAATCAAAAGATAAGGACTATTTTTAAAAAACTTAACCATGATACCATATCATACTTGGAAGACTAACAGTAATTCTGTAATACCAAACTACCCAGCTAATGTTCGGTTATCCCAATATGTCACATGTATAGATAGAAATATACATAAATAGATATGTACATTTTCATTTGGTTGGTTCAAATCGGAATCCAATCAAGACTCATACATTCCATTTAACTGACTTGTCTCTTTTGTCTCTTTTACTGTATAGATTGCCTCCCTTACCTCCCCCTTCTTTTTTTTCTCCTTAAAATTTATTTGTTTTGGAAACTGAATCTTTGGTCCTGTGGAGTTCCCTGTTTTCTGGATTTTTGCTGTTTACATCCCTGTGGTATCATTTAACATGTTCCTCTGTCCCCTTCCCCCTTAGTTTCTATAATTGGTAGTTAGATTTAGAGGTTTCATCAGATTTACATCTATTTTTTGGCAAAAGTACTTTATCTGTTTTTTTATGCTTTTAACAGGATACCCATAATATTTGGTTGTCTCTTTTTCTGTAATGTTAAGATGGATCAGTGTATTCAGCTTTTGGTAGCCTTATCCACTGGTGTGCTGGTAAATATTTAGCAACCAGCTTGGGGCAAGTTACAGGGGTCAAGGAGAGGGGATCCTGATATGTAGCATTTCCCTGATTTGTACCAATTCTCATAATATAAATATTTCTACCATGGCTGGTTTTAAACTACCAATGCCATACTAAGTGGCCTGCAAAATTGCTAAAAACTTAACAGTTGGCTCTTGTGAGCAGTCAAGCCAGCTCCAGCACACTGCTGGCTCATCTCTCCATTAGCTTTTCACCTAAGGATTTTTAGTAGGCATTGATGATACTTACCTAAATCCATTTTTTTCATTAGAGTTCCAAAATGGTGATATTCAACTTAACTTTTCTTATTGTAGGAATATTAATTAGAACAGTCCTATGAAGAAAAAAATTATCTCATCTATTTGGTACCCAGATATAGAGTTCACACAGGAAATGCAAGATAAATTCTTCTTTCCCCATTGCCCCTTTACTGAACCAGTTTTCAGAATAATGAGTTGGTTCTTTAGTATCTGCCAAAGGTGACTGAGTCTTTTACATTTAGTATTATTATAAATTCAAAGTTTAAAAAATATATTGATGTATGAAAACATACTTGATATATTTCAGTCCATTGCATTTATTCTTTTCCATGCTCAAATTGTTCCACCTTTGGCTAGTGGGAGCCTCTTCATGTTGACTACTAAGCCCTTTGACACAATCCCAGTAGTCTTTGTTCATTTTCTTACTTTCTGATTTGATAAGATATTCCAAGCTTTTCTTATGCACTTTTTTCTTTAAATTTTTTTTTTAAAGTTTTACTTTCTGTGAGTACATAGTAGATGTGTTTATCTATGGGTTACATGAGGTGTTTTGATACAGGCATGCAATGCATAATAATCACATCATTGAAAATGGAGTAGTCATCCTCTCAAGCATTCGTCCTTGTTTTACAAACAGTCCAATAACACTCTTTTAGTTATTTATTTATTTATTTTTTTGAGACGGAGTCTCGCTCTGTCGCCCAGGCTGGAGTGCAGTGGCACGATCTTGGCTCACTGCAAGGTCCGCCTCCTAGGTTTACACCATTCTCCTGCCTCAGCCTCCCAGGTAGCTGGGACTACAGGTGCCCACCACCTCGCCCGGCTAGTTTTTTGTATTTTTGTAGAGACGGGGTTTCACTGTGTTAGCCAGGATGGTCTCGATCTCCTGAGCTCGTGATCCGCCCGTCTCGGCCTCCCAAAGTGCTGGGATTACAGGCTTGAGCCACTGCGCCTGGCCTCTTTTAGTTATTTTTAAAAGTACAATTAGGTTATTGACTCTAGTCACTCTGTTGTGCTATCAAATAGTAGGTCTTGTTCGTTCTTTCCATCTATGTTTTTTGTACCGATTAACCATCCCCACCTCCCTCCCACTGCCCCCTTCCTACCCTTCCCAGCCTCTGGTAACCATCCTTCTACTCTCTGTGTCCATGAGTTCAATTGTTTTGATATTTGGGTCCCACAAGTGAGAACATGTGATGTTTGTCTTTCTGTCCCTGGCTTATTTTGCTTACCATAGTGATCTCCAGTTCTATCCATGTTTTTGCAAATGACAGGATCTTATTCTTTTTTAATGGCTGAATAGTACCCTATTATGTATATATACCTCATTTTCTTTATCCATTCATCTGTTGATGGACACTTAGGTTGCTTCCAAATCTTATTTTGAACAGTGCTGCAGCAAACACGGGAGTGCAGGTATCTCTTCTTGTGCACTTCCTGTTCAAGAACCGAAATCAGCTGTTTCCCTAAAGAGCACTGGTTTCTTGTAGTGAGAAATGCTATTTTGAGACCATAATCTGGGCACCAGCCTAGCTAGCTCATTACTGTTAGCTTTGTTGTTATTTCTAGGCCTTTTTAGGGAACAGAGGGAAATACAGATTTTTTTTTTTAAAGGGAAAATAGGTTGTGAGTGCATGCTAATATTTCCTATTTAAATGTAGAATTATAGGTTTTGAACATTTTTTCTTTTTTTCTTTTTTTGACAGAGTCTCACTCTGTCACCCAGGCTGGAATGCAGTGGTGCAATCTTGGCTCACTGCAAGCTGTGCTTCCTGGGTTCAAGCAATTCTCCTGCCTCAGCCCCCTGAGTAGCTAGGATTACAGGTGCATACCACCACGCCTGGCTAATTTTTTGCATTTTTAGTAGAGATGGGGTTTCACTATGTTGGCCAGGCTGGTCTCGAATTTCTGGCCTCATGTGATCCGCCTGCCTCTGCCTCCCAAAGTGCTGGGATTACAGGCATGAGCCACCTCACCTGGCCTAAGAAATATTATTAAAAGTACTTATAAGGCCAGCACTTTGGGAGGCCAATGAAGGAAGATTGCTTGAGGCCAGGAGTTCAAGACCAGCTTCGGCAACATAGCAAGACCCCATCTCTAAAGTAAATTTAAATATTAGCCAAGCATAGTGGTGTGTGCCTATAGTCTCGCAGCTGAATCAGAAAGATCACTTGACCACAGGAGATGAAAGCTGCAGTGAGCTATGATTGCACCACTGCACGCCAGCCTGGACAACAGACAGAAACCTTGAAAAACAACAACAACAACAACAAAGTGTAGTTATTAGAAACCTATTCTTATTATAATTTAGAACATTATAAATATTTCCATATACATGATAGTTACTTTTCTTCTGTGGTTATTACTAGGATTCTGCTGGAAGAAGTAAGAGTGTTCACCACATATTTTCTGCTCAAGAGAATAATCATCTTAGTTTTGATCCCCTGGCATCATTTATTCTTCGTACTGATCACTACATCATGGTAAGTGAATTCAATTAAACATTGCATATGTTACTGGATTTGGTAAATGCAGAGTCCTAAATAACATTCAGTAGTCCTCCCTTATCCGTGGTTTCACTTTCCATGGTTTCAGTTACCCAAGGTCATCCATGGTCTGAAAGTATTATATATAATAAGATATTTTGAGAGACAGAGACCATAGTCCTGTAACCTTTATTATAGTATATTGTTATAATTGTTCTATTTTATTATTATTGTTGTTGATCTACTGTGCCTAATTTATAAATTAAACTTTATCATAGGTATGTATTTATAGGAAAAAACATAATATGTATAGGGTTTGATACTATCTGTGTTTTCAGGCATCCACTGGAGGGGGGACTTAGAATGTATCCCCTGTGGATAAAGAGGGACTACTATGATCATATGACAAGAAAGTTGAATCTTATAAAATTAAAGTTTAGTTATTTGTCTAGAAGAATAAAATGCTTTTTAAGTTGATTTGATTTGAATTTAAAGAAGCAGAGGCATGGATGAGTCATTTGGGATGCTATAAAACCAGGATAACTAAGGGAATTATAACCAAGGATATCTAAGGGAATTATAACTAAGGATGCTATCAAATCAGGATGCTATAAAATCAGGATAACTAAGGGAATTATAGGGACTATGCTAACTTGGGTTAAGGCTTTTTAAAGAATATTTCTTCCCACATCAATAATATGTGCTCAATGTAGAAAACATGGAAAATTTAGAAATAAAGTGAAATCAACCACACATCTTTCTTTTATCATAATATCCATTATAACCGTTGTATTTGTCATTATGATACTCTATTTTTCACTCTTATACACACGTGTATATATATACATATACACATGTATATATGTATACACACATATATATGTATATTTTTTTTTGGAGACAGATTTTTGCCTTATTTCCCAGGCTGGAGTGCAAAGACTGACTTTTTTTTTGATGGGGTCCTCCCAAGTAGCTGAGACTATAGGCACATGCCAGTACAACCAGCTAATTTTTACATTTTTTTTGTAGAGACGGGGTCTTACTTTGTTGCCTAGGCTGGTCTTGAACTCCCGACTTCAAGCAATCCCCCTGCCTCTGCCTCCCAAAATGTTGGAATTACAGGCGTGAATCACTGTGCCCAGCCTTCTCATTGCTCATTAACATCCCTTTCTTTCAGATTGAAGAACTTCCTTTAGCATTTCTTACAGGGCAGGTCTGGTGTTGATGAAATCCCTCAGCTTTTGTTTGTTTGGGAATGTCTTTATTTCTTCTTCATGTTTGAAGGATATTTTTGCTGGACATAATATTCTAAGATAAAATTATTTTCCTTCTGAATGTGTCAGGCCACTTTCTCCTAGGCTTAAGGTTTCCACTGAGAAGTCTGCTGCCAGACATGTTGGAGCTCCTTTGTATGGTATTTGTTTCTTTTCTCTTGTTGCTTTTAAGATCCTTTCCTTATCATTGACCTTTGGGAATTTGGTTAGTAAATGCTATGAGGTAGTCTTATTTGGGTTAAAACTTCTTGGTGTTCTGTGACCTTCTTGTACCTGAATATGGATATATTTCTTTAGGTTAAAAAAGTTCTCTATTATTATTTTTTTGAATAAACTTCCTACTCTGATCTCTCTCTGTACCTCCTCTTTAAGGCAAATAACTCGTAGATTTGTCCTGTTGAGGCTGTTTTCTAGATCTTGTAGGTGTGCTTCATTCTTTTTTTTTTTTCCTTTTTTTCTCCTCTGACTGTGTATTTTCATATAGATGGTCTTTAAGCTCACTAATTCTTTCTTCTACTTGATCAGTTCTGCCCTTGAGAAACTCTGATGCATTTGTCAGTTTGCCAATTTAATATTTCAGCTTCAGAATTTCTGCTTGATTTTTAAAAATTATTGTAATGTCTTCATTAAATTTCTGTGATAAGAGGCCGGGTGTGGTGGCTCACCCCTGTAATCCCAGCACTTTGGGAGGCTGAGGTGGGCAGATCACGAGGTCAGGAGATCAAGACCATCCTGGCTAGCACGGTGAAACCCCGTCTCTACTAAAAATACAAAAAGTAACCAGGTGCGGAGGCAGGCGCCTGTAGTCCCAGCTACTCGGGAGGCTGAGGCAGGAGAATGGCATGAACCCAGGAGGCGGAGCTTGTAGTGAGCCAAGATTGTGCCACTGCACTCCAGCCTGGGTGACAGAGCAAGACTCCATCTCAAAAAAATAAATAAATAAAATAAAAATAAATAAATAAATTTCTGTGATAGGAATCTGAATTCCATTTCTGTGTTTTCATGTAGTTCATTGAGCTTCCTCAAAACAGCTATTCTGAATTCTGTTTGAAAGTTCACGTATCTCTGTCACTCCAGGAATGATCACTGGTGCCTTATTTAGTTCATTTGGTGAGGTCATGTTTTCCTGGATGTTCTTGAGGCTTGTGGATGTTTGTCAATGTCTGGGCCTTGAAGAGTTAGGTATTTATTCTAATTTTTGTAGTCTGGGCTTGTTTGTACTCATCCTTCTTGAGGAGGCTTTCCAGGTATTCAAAGACAATTGAGGGTTGTGATCTAAGCCTTTGGTCACTGCAGCCGTATCTGTACGAGGGGGCGCCCCAAGCCCAGTAATGCTGCAACTCTTGCAGCCTTACATGCGCTTGGTGGGCTTGGGTAAGAACTGGGAGAATTCTCTTGATTACCAGGCAGTCTTTTGTGTTCTTTCCTCACTTTTTGCCAAGCAGAAGGAGCCTCTCTCCCTCTTTGCTGGCCTGCCTGGATATGTGGGAGAGGTGACCACGGTTTGTACCATTCTGGGTCACACCTGAATTCACCATAGTACTGGGTCTTGTCCAAGGTCTGTGGTGACTACTGCTTGGCTACTGCTGATGTTTATTCAAGGCCCAGGGGCTCTTTAGTCAGCAGATGGTGAATCTTGCCAGGACGTGGTCTTTCTCTTCAACACAGCAGGTTCTCTTCTGGCCCAGGCTGAGTCTAGAAATGCCATCCAGGAGTGAGGGCCGGGACTCAGGGGCTTCAGGAATCTGCTCAGTGCTTTATCTTACTGTGGCTGAGCTGGTATCCAGGTGGCAAAACAAAGTCCTCTTTACTTTTCTCTCTTCTTTCCACAAGAGGAAGGAGTCTCTCCTGGAGCTGTACTGCCTGGAGAGTTGGGGGATGGGTGACACAAGTACTCCCCTGGCCACCACAACTGGTGTCTCACAGGGTCACGTGCACTCCATTTCCACTGGCTCTGAGTCCAGCGTAGTACCCAGATTTGCCCAAGCACTGAAGTCCTTGTGACTTGACTGCCTTTCAAGTTTATTCAGGACCCCAGGGCATTTGTTCAGTCATCTGGTGCTGGAGCTAGCTGGAACTCAGGTTCCTACCACTGAGGCAGAGGATTCCCCTCTGGCAAGGGCCAGCTTAAATGCTCCCTCTGTGGGTGCTGGCAGAATTCTGCCCTGTGTTGTGTTCCCCTGTGACAGCACTGAGTTCCAACACAAAGTCCCACAGTCATTTTGCGCTCTCCCACAAGTGCCCAGATGATCTCTGCCACAGAATGGGGGAAGGGTGGTGTAGGCAATGAAGTACTGTGTTGTCTACCCTTTTTAGTGCCTCTTTCCTTGATATGATGTTAAAACCAGGTACTGTGATCACTCATCTGATTTTTGGTTCTTATGAAAGTGCTTTCTTGTGGGGACAGTTGTTCAGTTTGCTGTTCTGACGGGGAAGGGGTGGATGATTGCTGGAGGGTTCTATTTGGCCATCTTGCTATACCTCCTCCAAAAGGGGCTTGTTATGAATAACAATAGGTATTCCTTTTACTTTATCACTCTAGAGCTGTTTCAGGAACCAGAGACAAAATCCAAATGTTATAATAATATGCTGCTATCACTGCTATCACTTAGAAAATTACAAAGATTTTAGGAGCTCTGACCAGTGGGGACAAAGACCAAAATATGTATTTCTTCTATCACAGTATCACAGATGCCATTTCCATTTTTGTTAATAAGGCCACTTTAAAAATCTTAACTGAAAGTGTACCCATGTATCTATTTCACATTAACATCTATTTTCCTGCAGGCCCGGATCCTTTTTGTGCTAATTGTGCTGAGCCAGCTCACCATTCTCATTATATTTAGATATCGAGGATACCCAGAGCTTAAAGGTTAGTTATGGTTCCTTTTATTCCTATAAGCCTTGTTCATGGAAAAACCAAACTCCGTAAAATATTTTAAAGAGGTTTATTCTGAGCCAATATGAATGACTATGGCCAGGGAAAACACAAACTCAAGAAGCCTTGAGTAAATGGTCCTGAGGCAGTTGGATTACAGTCGGGATTTATACATTTTATGGAGGCAGGAGTTATAGGAAAAGACATAGATCAATACACGGAAGGTATGCATTGCTTCGGCCCCAAAAGTTGGGATATCTTGAAGTCAGGGCTCACAGGTTATACGGGGATTCAGAGATTCTTTAATTTGCAGTTGGTTACAGGACTGAGGCTCAGTCTAAAACTTGTCAGCAGAAAGGAATGTTTACGTTAAGATAAGGATGTTATGTCAGCCACAATATACTGGGTGAAAAATGACCTATTTAGCAAGATTGATGTCCTGCAGGCATTAGATCTTGTTTATAATTTGGTCTCTTATTGTGACAGAGTCTGTTTTGTCAGTCTTATGATCTCTATTTTAACATGAATGGTGGTCTGTTGTTGTGCCCAAACTCTAAAAGGGAGGGAGTATGACAAGGTATGTCCAACCTCCCTTTCTATCGTGGCTGAGAACTCAATTTTTAAGGTTTCTTTGGGGTCCCCTTGGCCAAGAGACATCCCAAAATTAGTTCAGGGTCAAAAAAGACTTAATTTATAAATTGATCGTTGGTAGGCATGCCAAAGATGTCAAAACGTTTAAAACACTTGGTCAGAATAGGAATAGATGTCATCGTGAAGTAATAGTCACTCACTTAAACAAAGTGACAATTAAAAGACTTCAAAAACAATACAGAAAGTTCTGTGGCTGTAAACAAACAAATAAAAACCTTTCAAAGCTCAGTTTTCCTAAGAAATATTAAAAAAAAAAAAAAGGATAATATGAAACATAGGAAATTATCTTGATAAAATGTAAAATCTTTGTTTCTTAGTTCAGTTCCCAAAAAAGTAAAGAAAAAAAACCTTCCTGACGTGTGATTGCTGCTCCTTATGGGAAGCCTATTTAGATAACCTGGAAGTGAAACCTGATGGAAAGATACTTAAATATAGTCAGACATAGGAAGAGCATGAGTCCAAGGTTATATGTACACACTATATTATAGAGGGACATAAACAAGAAAACTAGTACCTTGAGCAGGGGAATACAGGGCTTTTAGAAAAAGCATGGGAAATTTCCTGGTTATGTGGACAATTCAGAAACATCAAGAAAAGCCAAGAGTACAGAATCAAGTTATATTGGAGGAAAACATTGGTCTATAAACTTTAAAGCTGCCATTCAGAAGATGCTTGAAAATTAAATTTTAAAGAAACAGATTTTAGAATTAAGTCAAAACCTCTTGTGGCTGGGCGTGGCGGGTCACACCTGTAATCTCAGCACTGTGGGAGGCCGAGGTGGGCAGATCACAGGAGATCAGGAGTTTGAGACCAGCGTGGTTGACATGGTGAAACCTCGTCTCTACTAAAAATACAAAAATTAGCCAGGCATGATGGCACGCACCTGTAGTTCTAGCTACTCCGGAGGCTGGGGCATGAGAATTGCTTGAACTTGGGAGGCAGAGGTTGCAGTGAGCCGAGATCACGTCGCTGCACTCCAGCTTGGGCAACAGAGTGAGACTCTGTCCTTTAAAAAAAAAAAAAAAAGTTCCCTTCAAATTCCAACCATCCTGATGATATAAAACTTCCATTACAGGACCCATCCTTCATAAACCTTCCACAGCTTGCTTAGACCTTCCATTATTCTCCTAAACTCCTAGTCTTTGTCCTATATTTCCCCCCTTTTATATTAGAATAACTAGTTATTTTACCTTAAGACAAAAAATTACTTAAAAATTTTTTATTCCTTTATATTGAGACCACACAAAATTCTTTCTCATATAAAAATTATTGGTTTCATATTAATAAAATCTTTTTTTTTTTTTTTTTTCTTTTTTGAGATGGAGTCTGGCTCTGTCGCCCAGGCTGGGGTACAGTGGCGCAATCTCGGCTCACTGCAAGCTCTGCCTCCTGGGTTCACGCCATTCTCCTGCCTCAGCCTCCCAAGTAGCTGGGACTACAGGCGCCTGCCACCGCACCTGGCTAATTTTTTGTATTTTTAGTAGAGACTGGGTTTCACCATGTTAGCCAGCTTGGTCTTGATCTCCTGACCTCGTGATCCACCCGCATCGGCCTCCCAAAGTGCTGGGATTACAGGCATGAGCCACCATGCCCAGCCTTAATAACAACTTTGAATTTTTAGTAACCTTAAGCTTTAGGTTACTCAGGAAGTAAGTAGTTTTGAACTGTTATATATTAACATCTCATGAATATATAGTTTATAATCTCTAAAACAATTTTTTTATGGAACAATTTTTGAATGTGGAATTTACTATTTACTAATAGACCCAAGTACATTTTATCTTTCTATACAATTTAAGAAACCAAGAACAAACTTATACTAATGTTTAGCAATTTATGTTCAGCATTTTATCTTACTTAGAAATGACTCAGACATTTCATGAGTATTTATTAATTAATTTAATATAATGTAACTTTAGGATTTAAAATCACATGAAAAGTTAATTTATAAATTTATCACATTTACATTCATCTAATTTATTTATTTATTTTTATTTATTTATTTTTTTTTTTTGAGACGGAGTCTCGCTCTGTCACCCAGGCTGGAGTGCAGTGGCCGGATCTCAGCTCACTGCAAGCTCCGCCTCCCGGGTTCACGCCATTCTCCTTTCTCGGCCTCCCGAGTAGCTGGGACTACAGGCGCCCGCCACCTTGCCCGGCTAGTTTTTTGTATTTTTTTTTAGTAGAGGCGGGGTTTCACCGTGTTAGCCAGGATGGTCTCGATCTCCTGACCTCGTGATCCGCCCGTCTCGGCCTCCCAAAGTGCTGGGATTACAGGCTTGAGCCACCACGCCTGGCCTACATTCATCTAATTTATTTTTTAACTACACATAGATTACTTATGAAAACTAAGATATTAGATAGAGTTAGTCATTATGTCAAGGTATCTTTCTGTTAATCATTTTTACAGCATGTGAATTTCGGGTGTTCACCTAAGTAAAAATCTTAAAGCTAACTATATAAATATTTTGCTAAAAACTGAAAACAGCTATTTTCATTAAATCAACTATATTAGTTTTACTTATCAAAGACTTACACAAAGATCATTCTGATTTTAGGCTGAATACATAGTTTTGTAACCTTTTGGTCAAATCTTGGCAGCTTAAAACATCTAGCACAGACAAATGCAAAACTATCTGATCAGTAAACCCAGGCAAAAATGTATGCTGATAATTCTGAAGACATTTCTATTTTTATCAACAAATTTAAAGTCAGGTTATTTATGAAAGATTTACTTAAGTCACATGAACTTGCAGGTATTTGAGTTAATCACTATATTTTGATAGAAAAATATATACATATAACATACTGATATTTAAAAAATTAAAAACATATAGACTATCAAAAATAAAGACCTTACAGGAAGACCTTACTACAGTTTTTAACCTTAAAAATCAAGTCATTTTTTAGTAATCATCATCCTAATGGGAACATATTATTAAAACCCATTAATTCAGGTAAGGTACAGTGGCTCATGCCTGTAATCCCAGTACTTTGGGAGGCCGAGGCGGGTGGATCACTTGAGGTCAGGAGTTCAAGAGCACCCTGGCCAACATGGTGAAACCTTGACTCTACTAAAATTACAAAAAATAGCCAGGCATAGAAGGCAGAGCTTGCAGTGAGCCAAGGTCGCACCACTGCACTTCAGCCTGGGTGACAGAACAAGACTCCATCAAAAAAAAAGAAAAAAGAAAAATAGCCGGGTGTGGTGGCACATGCCTGTAATCCCAGTTACTCAGGAGGCTGAGGCAGGAGAATCACTTGAACTGGGGAGGCAGAGGTTGCAGTGAGCCAAGATTGCGCCACTGCACTCCAGCCTGGGCAGAAGAGTGAGACTCTGTCTCAAAAAACAAAACAAAACAAAACAAAAAACAAAACAACCCATTAATTCTTTCTTCAAATGTTTCTTTTCCTTTTGAAAGGTCACCAGTGCCATGTCAGTATCACCTCTCTGGATTCCTGAATAGACTCCTAATTCCTGCTCCTATATCCAGTCTGTCTATCTAATTCATCCTGTTAATTATTAGCCAATTATCCTTCTCATGGCATCTCATCCACAGATCACTTCTGTATGCAAAAGCCTTTAGTGACTTTCCAGAACACACTGAATAAAGGTCAGACATCTCTGCAAGACATTAAAAATCTTCCACAATCTATTCTTATTTAACTAGCCATGTCTTCAACCAGTTACCTGTATTTTAGCCTAGACACTTTTTCACTGTTCCCTATACATACTGTGCTCATTTCTGCTTCTGTACTTTTGCTCATAGTATTATCCCTACTTTATATTTTTCTAAACTTATCTAAATCTTAGCCTCCTGTAAGGCTTACCTTAAGACCTCTTTTGTCATACCGTTTTCTCCAGCCATTCCAGGCCATAATGAGCTTTTGCTTATCTGAATCCCTATAGTCCTTTCTCACAATTAATTCTATACTTAATTAGATAGCCACTTTGCTTTATATAACCACTTCAAATGTATATACATTTTCTTCTTAACCAGATTAAGTTCCCCAATGCAGGAACTCTTTTTTTTTTTTTTTGACAGTCTCACTGTGAACCCCAAGCTGGAGTGCAGTGGTATGATCTCAGCTCACTGCAATCTCTGCCACCTGGCTTCTCAATCAATTCTCTTGCCTCAGCCTCCCAAGTAGCTGGTACTACAGATATGCACCACCACACCCAGCTAATTTTTGTATTTTTTTTTTCTTTTTTTTTTAAGTAGAGACGGGGTTTCACCATGTTGGCTAGGCTGGTCTCAAACTCCTGACCTCAGGTGGATCTGCCCACCTCAGACTCCCAAAGTGCTGGGATTACAGGTGTGAGCCACTGTGCCCGTCTTCAGTGTAGGCACTCTTGCTTCCTAATTATCTTCTGTTTCCCACAGCCCCCAGCACTGAATTTGTACATAACAGACAATAAATACTTGTTGAATCAAATTTTCCTGATTCCTTCTTAATTTGGATGAAATCCCTGAGATCAAGGACTGATGATAGAGAAGCGGAGTATTGTAGTAGTGATTAAACGGTAACATGATTAACTGAATATGTACAGTGCACATCCTAAGGAATGTTGTTCTGCTTATATTTATTTTTAAAATTCTATGAAAAAGTTCAAGAAGCATTATTATACATGTGTATTTTCCTGAACATAATGTAAATAAATAAATATTTGAGGTCCCCAGCCTCTTATATGGGGCTCTCAATATCTTTATATAGTTATTTAAATTTGAAACATATTTTAACCTATATTGTTTCACTTAATCCTTAAAACATTCCTGTGAGGTAGGTGCTATTGACCCCATTTTAAAGATTAGAAAACAAAGGTTTGGGGAGGTTATGTAAATTGTCCAAGGTTTCATAGCTAATAAGAGATAGAGGAGAGACTCCAAACCCAAGGCTTCTGACCCCAGGTCAGTTCTTTCCTCTAAATAAGACTTTTCAACTTTGGTTGTACCTTAGAATCCACTGGGGGAACTTCTGAAATTTCAGTACCTACAACAGCATTCTATACCAATTACATCAGAGTCTCTAGGGTGGGACCTAAGCATCAGTACCTTTTAAAGCTCCCCGGATGATTCCAATGTACAGTCAAGACTGAGAAGCACGGCTCTGTCGAAAGCAGTATTTCTCAATCCTGACTGCTTAGAATCACTGAGTTGCTGCCTAAGGTCTCCCTCTACCCCAGGAAAATTAAATCAGAATCTCTGGAGGGTGAGATATAAGCATGAGTATTTTCTAAAAGTTCCCCTAGGTTATTCTAATGTGCAGCCAAAATGGAGAATAATTACTTAAAATTTAAAGAATAGCTGCCTCTAAGGCTAAAGGATTTCTTAAAATAATAAATAATTTTTATTCTATCTGAATATGTAGGGTAACACTTTGAGAAGTACAGGCTAGAACAAAAAAGAAGCTGAGAGAGTAACACACAAAGTAGGAAAGGTCATGCATTATTAGGCTTTGCATAAAATTGTTAGGCTGAGCAAGGTTATAAGTATAAAATGAATGTGCTGGTCTGTTAGCAAAGACATGACTTATTTAACTTACATTGGACTATCTTTCATTGGGACTAGTCCTTTAAATATTTTTTATCAGTAGTGTTGCTTAGTGTATACTGAGCTTCCTTTCATAGTCCTCAGCTGACTGGTTTATGATCAGCCACATGCATGGGTGACATGGCTGGCTAGGGCTGAGGATCCGTGGTACTGTAGACTGTGGCTGCAGAATGGAGCTTCTCTGAGTCAAACCCTTACACTTGGGCTTTTTGTCACTGTATTTTAAAAGCATGTTAATTTAGAAAGTTTAGGGAAAGCTTTCAATTGGAGTAGGAGGTTAGCTATGAGTTAAGAACTGTATAATGTACAGGAAAGGACTATATTTGGACAGATACTCATGTCTATGATTCGAATGAAGATATTTTGATATTTCTTTTAATTTACTTTTGAAATACTTTGATACACCTTTTTGAAGTTTGTATATTTGGACACTAAATTCCATAGAAAGCAGAGATTTGATTATCCTTTGAACAAACCACTATCTTTCAAACCTAGCTCTCAGGGAGGCAGAGGTGGGAGGATAGCTTGAGCCCAAGAGTTCAAGACCTGCCTGGGCAATATAGCAAGACCCCCGTTCTCCACAAAAAGGAAGAAAAAAAAAAAGACAAGATAAAATAGTATGCTGCTCTGGTAGGTGTGTCCATTGTTTTTGGTTATTATATCTATCTATATATGTATGTATATGTATATGTACATATATGAGTTTGATATATTGTGATTATATATAAATACAACAATTATATATCTTATGATATATATAAAATGTCTCACAAGTACAGCATTTCTTCGAACTCTGCCTTCTGCAATTCTAAGTGAACTGTCTCACCAGGATTCCTGCCAAATTCTGAATTTAAAGTGGTGTCATCTTTATAGTTACCATCTAACAAAGGATTTGCTGAATATATGGTAGATAGCCCATGAAAGTCTTCTAGAAAATGTCATAAAGAAACTGAACTTTGCATGTGTTCACTGAATTTTTCAACTTTATGTTTTTTAGAACCTTCAGGGTTTATAAATCTGACCTCATTTTCTCTTCATGTCTTGAGCAAAATAAACATCTTCTACTACTCTGTGTTGTTGTTGACACTATATACAGTGCTGGGTAAGTAAATTAGTACATATTGTGGGGAATTTTGCCAAAGAATATATTAACAATTTTGACAACAGAATTAGACTCTTGAGGGTATAACAAACGGCTCTCATGGATTCTTCATAAATCATTTTCTGGGACACGGTTTTGGAAAATAAAGCTCATGCCTAACATGTTTAAAGGACATTTAGTTAACACCAAGTTAACTTAAGGGTGCTGAGAAGGCTGCTACCGAATTAGTATTTGTGTAGAAACCTAATAGAAGCTGAAATAGCACCTCCTTAGAGAAACCTTTGTCTATCTTAAAGTTTTAGTCTGTATCTCATCACACGTTTTATTTCCATCATTACCTTTATCAGAATTTATGCTTATCTTCTGGGTTTATTATCTATTTCCTCATTAAAATATTCACTGGTAGGTGGGTACACTCATGCCTGTAGTTCCAGCTACTCGGGGGCTGAGGCGAGGGGACTGCTTGAGCCCAGGAGGTCAAATCCAGCCTGGGCTACACAGCAAGATGCCATCTCAAAAAAAAAAAAAAAAAAAGTATATATATCTATCCATTGGTATTTTGCCTATTTTGCTTAGTATGTAGTTCATTGAATATTTACTAATGTGTGGCTCTCAAAAATTCAGGTCAAAAAAGAGAAGCTGAGATGAGCAATAGTTCAGGCATATCTGCACTCTTCTGTTGTATTATTATACCCAGTACTATCATGTGGCATATGACAACATTTCAGTCAACAAGGGACCCCATATACAGTGGCAGTCCCATAAGACTATAGTGGATTTGGAGGTATATAGTAGACTACATCATGTAGGTTTGTGTATGACATGTAAGGACAAAATTGCCTAAGGACACATCTCTCAGAATGCATCCCCATGGTTAAGCAATGCATGACTATACTTACAAAGTCACTTAGCCACAGTTATTAAAAGCAGAAATCCCCATAAATCTCTTTTAGACTCTTGTGCTCATGTTTCTTAGTGACTAAAAGTCAATTAGGAGTACATTAGCCTGTTTGTTGCCTAGTCTTAGTCTTTTACACTTTTATCCTCCCTTTAAACTTTGCTCATTAGTAACTCCCACCAGAGAACAAATGAAAATATAACACTTTATGATTCTGTGTAAGCTATGGCAGATCACCTCTGGAGGTAAGTTCTCTTTTTACAAGATAGGTTGAAGCTGTTTTTGACGCTTGTCTTACACAATGAGGTAAAGCAAGTAATTTGGTTCCTGGGCTGTAAAACAAAACAAAACAAAATACATTAATAGGGAAGAATTGTTCCATTCAAAAAGTTGAAACCTGAAGAGAAAGCACCTTTTTAGACTAATGTGTCTTTAATGCAGTTTATATAAAGAATATCTGAGAAAATTGCCTCTGACTTTTTAAAGCTGAACCCTATTCTTGCCAGCAAATGATGGTATTTGCATTTTTTTTTTTTTTTTTTTGAGATATAGTCTCGCTTTGTTGCCCAGGCTAGAGTGCAGTGGTACAATCTTGGCTCACTGCAGCCTCTGCCTCCCAGGTTCAAGCCATTCTCCTACCTCAGCCTCCCGAGTAGCTGGCATTACAGGCGTGTTCCACCACACTTGGCTAATTTTTGTATTTTTAGTAGAGACAGGATTTCACCATGTTGGCCAGGCTGGTCTTGAACTCCTGACCTCAGGTGATCGACCCACCTTGGCCTCCCAAAGTGCTGGGATTACAGGCATGAGCCACCCTGCCTGGCCTAGTATTTGCATTTTGAGAAGGCTAGTCTAACTGTCCCTTATCACTCTTGACAAACACTTGATACTCTTACATAAACCAGCACACTTACAAGACAAAATGATAATATTAATAATAATAATAACACCTAGAAACTCACACACTGAGAAGGGGGCAGTAAATAATAATAGAGAGGAGAGAAAAGTCAGCATGGCATTCTAGATGAGAAAACTGAAGCAAGTTCAACTTTCTACATGGTAACCATGATTATATAGTTGATACACAAAGTAATGACTGTGGGCCTTCAAGAAGAGGTTAAAATACATTCATTATATTAATGAGTGCATCTTAGAAAGATTTCTTTCAAAAGGTAGTTGAAGTTTTTTTTGCTTTAAGGAGTAATTCTCAATCATCTGGAAATTTAACTTCTGTGGAATACCTCTTTACCTCTTAAAGGAAATGTTAATGCATTGTATTGAGGTTATTATTGCAACGGAATTTTAAAAAATGTGAGTGTGCCTTTTTTTTGTTTCTAGAATCTATAAGACACATATCTGTTCGAGGTATAGTGTCTACTAAGACAATTTCATAATCCAAAAAATATGGAGTAAAGGAGCAAATAGTTGGTTAGCAAGGATATCGAGTACAACATAGAGATTAACAACGAGGAAAGGCTATGAAATAAAATACTGATAGATGGCTAGTCTCATATATTTGCATTATTCCTATAAATGCATCTCATGATCTATGTCATCAGGGTTATAGTTATTTAATCTCCTCCTTTTTTGTCCATTGCCTCTTTTAGGTCCATGGTTTTTTGGTGAAATCATTGATGGCAAATTGGGTTGCTGCTTTTCCTTTGGGATATTTGTTAATGGACATTTCCTACAAGGCAGCATAACATTTATAATTGGAATTCTCCAGGTAAGAAGTCAGAAAGGCAATTTAAGAACATCTTGGCCTTGTCGGACTAATTGCATAACAGTTATGAATTAAATCCAAAATCCAAAATTAAGTACCATAGATCATCTTTCCTACTTTACTTGCAGGGGAGTCTTTAATAAAAACTTCATTTGCTTTTTTTTTTTTGAGACGGAGTCTTGCTCTGTGCCCCAGGCTGGAGTGCAGTGGCGCGATCTCGGCTCACTGCAAGCTCCGCCCCCCCCCCGGGTTCACGCCATTCTCCTGCCTCAGCCTCCCGAGTAGCTGGGACTACAGGCGCCCGCCACCTCGCCCGGCTAATTTTCTTGTATTTTTAGTAGAGACGGGGTTTCACCGTGTTAGCCAGGATGGTCTTGATCTCCTGACCTCGTGATCCGCCCGTCTCGGCCTCCCAAAGTGCTGGGATTACAGGCTTGAGCCACCGCGCCCGGCCTCATTTGCTTTTAAAGTGCTTCCTAAACTCCTTCTACCACTCTCATGTAAACATCTAAAATATATTTTTTATTCCCCGAGACAGCGTTGCGCCGACGCCCAGGCTGGAGCACAGTGGTGCAATCTCGGCTCACTGCAGCCTCCGCCTCTTGGGTTCCAATGCATTTCTTGCCTCAGCCTCCTGTATAGCTGGGATTACAGGCATGTGCCACCATGCCCAGCTAATTTTTGCGTTTTTAGTAGAGATGGGGTTTCATCATGTTGGCCAGGCTGGCCTCTAACTCCCGACCTCAGGTGATCCGCCTGTGTCGGCCTCCCAAAGTGCTGGGATTACAGGCGTGAGCCACTGTGCCCAGCCTCATTTCAGTTTTCTATTATGTAGATGGAGGCTGTCTCTAAGGAACTCTCTCATACCAAATGAATCCTGAGCCTTACCAAAAGGCAGGGTTTTTTCCTTTGTAAATGTTTACATTCATATTCTAATAAATAGTACACTAATAATGGATTTTATGTATCATCCAGACCCATGACTCCCAAATCTATCTCTCTGATCTCGACCTCTTCTCTGCACTTCAAGTGCCTCTATATCCAATGGCCACAGATGTCTAACAGGCATCTCAACTTCATATGATGTCTCTCTAATTAGGAACATTATTTCTACCCCAAACCTGTTCCTCTGTTTTTCCAGTTTTAATAAATGACTCCACCATTCACCTGATTTCTCCAAGATGTATCCTCAATTATTCCCTTTCCTTCGTACCCTGTATCTAGTTAACCAGCAAGCTCTACCTTATTTGATCTGCTTCCAGTGCATATCTTGAATCCATCCACTTCTCTCTATTTCTGTTACCCTAATCTAAATTGTAATTATTTCTTGCCTGGGTCTTCTCCCTGATATTCTTGCCTGCTTGCTCTCAGTTTAATACTGAGCATCCAATGTGCTCTTTTAAAAACTTTACAATCAGCTTACTTAGTTTTCAGGTTGAAATGCTTTGAAGCAGAGCAGTGATCTGGGTCCTGCCGACTGCCAATTCCCACCTGGCTTATGCTCTGCATACACTTCCTTAAAGAGGCCAAGACCTCTCCCATCTCTGGGCTTTTCATTTGTTCCTTCTGCCTGGAATGCACTTCCCTCCGCTAATTTGTTCCTGTCCTGGCCTCTGAGAGCCTTTCTCCCCATTATCTTCTTATGACCCAGTTCTTTCCTTCATTGAACTAATCACAATCTTTAATTATATTTTTTGTTTATTTTTTTGGTCTTTGTCTTCTCCCTGTTGGAACGTTAGCTCTATGACAGACCTCTTCTAACTTGTTTGCCATTGTGTCCCTAACTTGGAGCCTAGCTCATGCCTGCCACATAACGGGTGCTCAGTAAATATTTGTTAAATGAATGAATCATACAGCAGCTCAACTTGGATTATAATTTAGATCTTCTCATTTATATTCCAGTACTTAGTCATGCTACCTCAAACAAAAATGGAGATAAGAAAAAAAATACTGACAGCCAAGCCCTCCCCTCACTCCACCAAAAAAGAGGGGTTGTTTTATGTGTGTGTATACATTTACTCAGTTCAATTCCAGCTTAACACCACTGGATATTAACTGTGTATATGATACTGTACTACAAGTTGGGACTTCAACATAAATTAAATGATACCCGCCTCTAAGATGAATAAAAGGACATGGGCAAATACACAACTAGCCACAAGTCAGCTGTTGTGTTATAAGCAACTGTGCTTAAGTAAATTAGCTAACCCCAAGACAGAAAGCAGCATATTCTTAGGATCCACTAATGATGCATTATTAAGACCAAACTCTTCCAAGGACTTGGGAGTAAGCTATGGCTCTGTTCTTTTCCAGCTGGCATTTTTTAACATCCCCTTGATGGCTTACATGTGTTGGAGCTTGCTGCAGCGGTGCTTTGGTCACAACTTCAGGTCTCATCTCCATCAAAGAAAATACTTGAAAATTATGCCTGTTCACCTACTTATGCTACTGCTGTACATCTGGCAAGTTTATTCCTGCTACTTTCTTTATGCGACATACGGCACCCTAGCTTTTTTATTCTCCCCTTTGCGGACCTGGTTGACACTGCTGACACCTGTTCTCATTCGTTGTGTGTGGACACTGAACTCCGCCAAGCTTGGAATCTTCATGGTGCAGTTAAAAAGCCACCTGAGCTCCTGAAGGCCATGTCTCACCACTGGCAGCTGGGCAGAAGCTCAGCCTCTGTGTCTATAGCCTAGGCCTCTACCCCAGTAGCAGGTGGAGGGCCAGTATTGGTGCGTGAGCTTTAGGGAGCTGCTGCTCGTTTGGACTCCTGGATGTTGGAGGGATTACCCACTACTGATACCTGCAGAATGGACTGCAGAAAAGTCTCAAAAATAATGCCTTTATTCCTTCCCTCCTCAAGGAGGCAAAGAGTTGATTTATCTTTGTGAAGAGAAAACCCTTATCTAGGACACCCACAGGGTAGGGGTTGGGTGTGTGTACGGGAGTGACTGAGGCCCAGTGTGTTTTTTAGGGGTTACCCCATGTAAAGCACCTACCGCTGTGCTTGAAATTCAGCAGCTGTCAAAGGTGCAATTTCAAGGGCAGGGAACCTTTGAGGATCTGGGCCCGACCCTGACCACGGCTGAGATATTAGTTCCCAGGCCTGTTTTCCCGCAGGATTGTGGGCTCTCTGCTTCCTTAGTCGGAAGTGTTTTCAACTAATCAAATAAATGAATGAATGATGAATAAGAAAGACCGTGAGCCTGAGCCTTGCTCGTGTGGCCTCGCTTAAGGGGCGAGAGAAGGCGTGGCCTGTCCTGGCCTCTGGGATGGTTGGTGCTGGACCTCTGGGGACAGGGTGGGGCGGGAGGAGGCGGGGCCAGGCCTGGTCTCTCATAATGGGATGGGTGGTGCTGGACCTCTGGGGGCGGGGCCGGGCCTCTGGGGCGGGGCTGGACGGCTTGTTGCCGGAAACGAGCCATTGACGCTGTGGCCCGGAAGTGGAGCGGCTGTCGCAGTGCGGCTCCGGCAGTGGCGGCGGAGGCCTGTGTTTGCGGCCTTCGGCAAGCGACTGAGATGGCGAGCGCAACTGCACCTGCAGCCGCAGCCCCCACCCTGGCTCCACCTTTGCAGCAGCTCCGGCACTTGGCGGAGGAGCTGCGGTTGCTCCTTCCTCGAGTGCGGGGTGAGCTGACGGAGTTGGAAAGCGCGACGGCAGGGGCGGGCTGGGGGAGAGGCCGGGATCCGGGAGAGGGCGGGCTCGGGGTCGCGGAGAGGGCGGGCTGGGGCGGCGGCGGCGGGGAGCCAGGCTCGGGCGAGGGAGGTAGGTCCGCTTACCTTAGCTTTTCCACTCGCCACCATTCGGCCCCCACACGCCACACCCACAAGTCGGCGAAGCCCAGGAGACCACCGAGGAGTTTAATCGAGAGATGTTCTGGAGAAGACTCAGTGAGTGCGCCTCCTGTCCCGGCTCCCCTTGCCTCAGTTCCTTCAGCGTCCCGACCCCTTTCCCTCTCGCTCTCCCCCAGGGAGGGGACTGCCCTCCTCCGCTGCATCCTTTCTGTGAGATACCTTACCCACCTCAGCACCTGAGAGGGTAAACTAGAATTCTAACATCGACATTCGGGAGGTGTTTTTGAGAAGTCTGGGTCGGTAAGGGAACGCGTATCTTCCAAGTCCGTGCAGCGCTAATGTATTGGCACCTGCCTTCTCTTCGGCCACCCCCCAGATGAGGCAGCTGTGACAGTGTCAAGGGAAGCCACGACTCTGACCACAGTCTTCTCTCAGCTTCCACTGCCGTCTCCACAGGTGGGCTTCACTTTCCTGGAATCCTTGGGCTGCCGAGTTACACCTTAGGAATCCTCTAATTTTCTTTCCACCTTTTACACGCATGCCAGGAGATTTATTTTCTTCATCTGTCCAATGAGGTTACCGTTTTTTACTTCACAGGCTTGTTGTGAAGACCGAATTGCCAAGTGCATTTCCTGGCGCGGAGTAGGCAGGTCTTATAAATATTGGTTCAATCTGAAGTTCACCCTGGTGGTTTCTTTTCTGATAATTTTTTAAGCACTTTTTTTGTGCTGGGTGTTTTCACATACTTGATGGCCATCTGACAGATGAGCAAGCAGGCTCAGCTCAGGTTAAGATTTAAAAAAAAGCAGGGGAGCTAGAATTTAAATCAAGGTCTATCTGATGTCTAAGGTACACCTATTCTGTTATACTACATAATACCCTTTTTGTATTATTTTTTGTATTTAATCAGTAACCTATGCAGATAGTATAAAATTCAAAAGATATCAAAGTTAAGTGTGTTAAGTTTATCGTTCCATCCACTTTCTCGTTTTTGTCTCCCCCAGTTCCTTTTGCATTATTCCACATATATTCTGTGCATATATACATTCATAAACATTTATCTTGTATGTGTCAGCTTCTTTTTACACAAATGGTAAGATACCATAAACACTGTTCTGGACCTTCCTTTAAATAAATTAACAATAGAGCTTAGAAATCAACTCTTAGCAGTTAGTATAAAGTTGTTCCGTTCTTTGTAATGACTGCATGGTATTCAATAGACTAGATACAAACATAATTTAACCATACTCTATGTGGACATTTAAGCTGTTTCCAACTTAGAATTACTGCAAACAGTGTTGTGATGAATTACCTAATTCTGTGTATGTATGTATATCAGTAGAAAAAATTCCCAGAAGTGGAATTGCTAGAACAAAGAATATATGCATTTTAAATATTCCTTTATTATTAAACTAGTGAAAGTAAGCATGTCGGCTGTGACCACGTATGCTCTATGCTTAGTTTTTCTAGAGCTGTGTATCCTTAATATGGGAGTAAGATTCTTTTAAAATGGCATATTCACTGCCTTATTTGATTTTCATAGTCAATAGTTTTAATTTCTCAGTCTACATATATAGGTGTTTGGAAAGAATATAGGTATCTTCTGCTGCATGTACCTACAGTGATAAACTCTCTCCTCCTCACATACCTTTGAGATTTTTTTTTTTTTTTTTTTGAGGCAAAGTCTCACTCTGTCACTCAGGCTGAAGTGCAGTGGCACAGTCTCGGCTCACTGCATCCTCTGCCTACCCGGTTCGAGCAGTTCTCCTGCCTCAGCCTCTCGAGTAGCTGGAATTACAGGCACCCGCCACCATGCCTGGCTAATTTTTGTATTTTTAGTTGAGACGGGGTTTCACCATGTTGGGCAGGCTAGTCTCGAACTCCTGACCTCAAGTGATCTGCCTACCTTGACCTCCCAAAGTGTAGGGATTACAGGCGTGAGCCACCGTGCCTGGCCTACCTTTGAGATTTGTAATGAGGAAACAAGAGATGAATTGTATGACGGCACTTTAAAAGATTCATGGAAAATAGACTATTTCAAAAAGAGTAGTTAATATTATCTTATTTTTCTTTTTTTTTTTTTTTTTTTTTGAGACGGAGTCTCACTGTGTCTCCCAGGCTGGAGTGCAGTGGCGCGATCTCGGCTCACTGCAAGCTCCGCCCCCCGGGTTCACACCATTCTCCCACCTCAGCCTCCCAAGTAGCTGGGACTACAGGCGCCGGCTACCGCGCCCGGCTAGTTTTTTGTATTTTTAGTAGAGACGGGATTTCACCATGTTAGCCAGGATAGTCTCGATCTCCTGACCTTGTGATCCACCCGCCTCGGCCTCCCAAAATATTATCTTATTTTTCTTATCTGCTAACCCCTTTCTTTCAAATACACTTAGGACTTGCTGCTAAAACTCACTGCAAGTAAGATACCACAAGGAGGCAGCATAGAACTGATTTTCTATACATGCTCAGGACAGTAGTTTCACTCATAGATGAAAAATTAGAATTTGGATTTATTTGAAATATATACAAATATTCAAGTATATACATATATTCAAATAAATACATATATGTATATATGTGTGTATATATACACATACATACACATGAATCATCATTGCCTTCTTGAGATCTCACCACTTTAGTCCTACTAAAAGATGGGTGGATTTTTTTTGTTTTTTTAAAATTCCAATCTGCATGGAATGATACTTTAATAAAATTATGTGCTTGGATGTTGAATAAATGTCAAATTACCATAAAAGTTTCTAAACACTCTCAGTCACTGTCCTTATCTTATCCCTGACTGGTCACAGTTTGTAGACTGGCTCCAACCTGGACCACATCTGTATAGTATTGACTTAGAATTTAAGTCAATTGAGGACAAGGAAGATGAGAAGCCAGTGACCACCTAGAAGGAAAATAGTTAACATCAAGCATTGTTGAGTCCATGCTAGTTACCTTTAGTTACATATTGTGATTCTGTTAAGAGAGAGAGACCTGGTTAGTGATCTAATAACCATGGTCTATCAGTTGGTCTGTCTGTCTGTCTCTCTCCCTCTCTTTTCTGTAAAGGGCCAGTTAGTAAACATTTTAGATTTTGTAGCCAACTACCCAACTCTGCCCTTATAGAGCAAACATAACTACAGACATGTAAACCAATGAGTATGACTGTGTCCCAATACACTTTATTTACAAAAACAGGCAGTGGGGCCTGAGTTGGCCTGAGGACCACAGTTTGCCAACTCCTGGTCTAAGATATCATGAATATCTTGGGATACAGTGTATCAGGAATAAGTTTTTTCCTGCTGTTTCTTAATGGTTTATTGAGTTGTCAGCCCAATGTCTACTATATAGCTAACTCCTCTCTGGTATGTGATGAGTATAGCAGAAGGCCTACCTTCATACTAGGACTTCAGAAAATGTTTGATGATGCTGTAGAAATAGCTGCCTTAGGCCGGACGCAGTGGCTTACACCTGTAATCTCAGCACTTTGGGAGGCTGAGGGAGGTGGATCGCCTGAGGTCAGGAGTTCAAGACCAATGTGGCCAACATGGCAAAACCCCATCTCTACTAAAAATACAAAAAATTAACCAGGTGTGGTGGTGGGCGCCTGTAATCCCAGCTACTTGGGAGACTGAGGCAGAAGAATTGCTTGAACCTGGGAGGTGGAGGTTGCAGTGAGTTGAGACTGACTATGCCATTGCACTCCAGCCTGGTTGACAGAGCAAGACTCTGTCTCGAAAGAAAGAAAAAGAAAAGAAATATCTGCTGTATTCCACAGTAGAAGGGTTGACCACTTTGATCTAATCTGTTTCCTTTTTCATAGGAAACCCAGAAGTTCTGTGAACAAGTCCATGCTGCCATCAAGGCATTTATTGCAGTGTACTATTTGCTTCCAAAGGATCAGGGTAAGCCGCATAGTAGATCTTTGCTAATATTGTGGATTATGTCCTGTGACTTTTACTTTTACCCGACTTGAACATATAACTTTCTCCCATACAATACAGTCAAGGATAATTTTGTAATGTAAGTGACTTAAATAATCAAGCCATTATTCTAAGATACAGATGCTTTGTTCCTATGACTTCCCATCTCCCCTGCCTTGCCTGACTTGTAAGGCTTTTAATTTTCACAGGCTTCTCCCTCTTCACCCCGTTTTAACACCACAGATGCTGGCTGGCTCTCAGCCCCATATGCAGGCTCAGGCCATCCTTAGTTTCCTCCACCCATATTATATCTCACCCTATTTCTGAACATCTTCATAGGTTAAATGGCCTCCAGCCCTGCCTGTAGAATCATGCATTGATTATAATCATGCCAAAATTATAACTGAATACATGTCATGGATCTTCAGGGTTACTCAAGTGGCTTAAACTTCAAGTGTTTCATCTACAGTTGTTAAGAGATCACGGTCTTTAACGAATGAATACATGGTGTCACAGAAAGATTTTGTTCCAGATCTCTTTTAAAGAAAACACTAAGGAATGGCAGGAGGGGCAAGAAAATGCCATGGGGATATAAGTAAGACCTGAGTTTTGTGTTAGCATGTAGGTTAAAGCATGGGGGTGTACATTACCTTATAGTTCTGTAATGCTTAGACTCAGGAAAGCAGATGGTGCTTCTGAAAAGAACACCAGGCTGCTTATTCTTTGGGTTTGGCCACAGGGATCACCCTGAGAAAGCTGGTACGGGGCGCCACCCTGGACATCGTGGATGGCATGGCTCAGCTCATGGAAGTACTTTCCATCACTCCAACTCAGAGGTAGTGATGCCACAGTTTAGGTTATCGGTTATTGGGGTTCCTTGCCTAAGAGGGGAAAAACTCATTTTAACAGCAAAGTTACTGACAGCTGAGAGTAATGACCAGCAGGAAGGAGCTTTTTAGGAGACAGGAACCTAGGTTATTAATTTATCCTTATTGATTTCTTTCCCCAGCCCTGAGAACAATGACCTTATTTCCTACAACAGTGTCTGGGTTGCGTGCCAGCAGATGCCTCAGATACCAAGAGGTGAGTAAAAGTGGGAAGTGGGCCGTGTCTGCTGCCCAAAGCAGAGAGACCTCTCATGTTTAGCTTCCAGCTTTGTAACATGTATGTATTTGAATTTATATAAACAGTCTGGTGAAACATATATATTTTATTATCAAAATTAATAGGTAGGTATTAATACTTTTTGTCATTCTCTAGTTCTCATACTTCTAAATTCCACTCTGCTTTGCTGTGGCTCTGTCTCTTGTTGGACAAATATGGTTTGTTTTCCTAGTCCTACCCCAAGAGTAGTATTATGGAGCACACAGAAGCAGTTATGAGGTAGAGACAGCTAAGCCAAAACAGTGGTTGTCCAAGAGGACCATGATGATAAACATCATGTGACCATTTTATTTCTTCTTGTGGTGAATAAAATACAAGCTTTTTAAACCCCTGTCTAGATACCAGGGGATATAGTGAGAAGAATTTTTTATTAAACCACCACCCTTGTCAACTGTCCTTGGCACTCCCTTTAATAGGAACAATGTGGTTGTTCCTTGCAGCCTTAAGAAAATTCTTGGGGTTTTCCTCTAATTCTAGTGCTTCTGATTTTTCACTCATAGATAACAAAGCTGCAGCTCTTTTGATGCTGACCAAGAATGTGGATTTTGTGAAGGATGCACATGAAGAAATGGAGCGGGTGAGGGGACCTCCATCATTGGAAGGCAACTCCTTGACTAGTAGATGAGAATTAATTATAAAGAGAGATTTCCTAAGCATTGCCAGATAGGTCCCCTTCTCACTACTGTCTTCTGTCTTCCATCTTCCACTCCTTGTTAGTGTGTGATTTACTACCACTCCTCTCCGTTCCCTTACTGGACAAGGAGAGCAAGAAACAGGGTTTATGAAATGATTCTACTCTGTAACCGTTAGTGAAGTGGCTGGCTAAGGTTTTTTTTTTTTTTTTTTGAGACGGAGTCTTGCTCTGTCGCCCAGGCTGGAATGCCGTGGTGCGATCTCGGCTCACTGCAAGCTCCGCTTCCTGGGTTCATGCCATTCTCCTGCCTCAGCCTCCCGAGCAGCTGGGACTACAGGTGCCCGCCACCACGCCCGGCTAACTTTTGTATTTTTAGTAGAGACGGGGTTTCACCGTGTTAGCCAGGATGGTCTCAATCTCCTGACCTCGCGATCCGCCCACCTTGGCCTCCCAAAGTGCTGGGATTACAGGCGTGAGCCACCGCGCCCAGCCTGGCTAAGGTTTTTGGACAACTAAGGCACGGTGGTAAAAGTGTAATAGGCCTTTTTTTTTTTTGCATTCACATACATCATGGTATGCCTTAGGCTGTGGAAGAATGCGACCCTTACTCTGGCCTCTTGAATGATACTGACGAGAACAACTCTGACAACCACAGTGATGAGGATGATGTGTTGGGGTTTCCAAGCAATCAGGACTTGTATTGGTCAGAGGATGATCAAGAGCTGATAATCCCCTGCCTTGCACTGGTGAGAGCATCCAAAGCCTGCCTGAAGAAAATTCGGATCTTAGTGGCAGAGAATGGGAAGAAGGATCAGGTGGCACAGCTGGATGACATTGTGGATATTTCTGATGAAATCAGCCCTAGGTAAGCATGATCTCCACTTGAAACATCTGAGCAGCAGCTTTCTGATCTCAATTTGTACTGGGAAATTTTGAAATTTTTGAAATTTTTCAAACCTATAGGAAAGTTAAAAAAGTACCTTCGGTGAACACTCCTATATCCTTCTATTAGAGTCGCCTATTGTTCACATTTTTTTCCTATATTGGTTTATTTCTCAAGAGAGATGTTTCATATTTATTCCAGAATCTTTTGAGAGTAAATTGCAGGCAGCAATGACATTTCACCCCTAAATACTTCAGTATGTATCTCCT
The DNA here is from genome assembly GCF_003255815.1 of Theropithecus gelada. Lineage (NCBI taxonomy): Eukaryota > Metazoa > Chordata > Mammalia > Primates > Cercopithecidae > Theropithecus > Theropithecus gelada. The sequence goes on from NC_037674.1 coordinate 18,593,348, forward strand.
GAAATGCTCTTATTCCTACTCCACATCCAAGAAATTTGACATTGAATATAATAATATTATCTAATATTCAGATTTCTCCAGTTGTCTCTATCTAAAATGTCATATAAATTCAGGGTTCTGTCAAGGTCCCACATTGCATTTAATTGTCATCTCTTTAGTCTCTTGAAATCTAGAACAGTTCCTGTCCTTTGTAATCTTTTTTTAAAAAATCAACATTTTAAAAAGAAACCAGGTCAGTTGTCTCATAAAATATCCAACAACCTGGATTCATGTGATGGTTAGTTCTCATTTTTGCAAGAATATCGTATAATTGAGTGTTTTATACATCTCACTTTATCATATTAGGGAGGCACATGGTGTTGGTTTGCCTCATTATTGGTGGTACTAAATTTGATCACTTAAAGTGGTGCTCACTTTAGTAAAGTTATATTTTGCTCTAATTTTAGCTTCCATTGATGACCTGCCTGCCTTTATTAGTTATTAAACTGATGTTTTCATATCCTCACATTTTTGACTGAATTGATCATGCACCCTACTATGAACCAAGGGAATTTTTCCCCCCAACTTCCTAGTGAAATGGGGTATGCTTGTTTCAATAAAGACTGGTTGAACTTATTCTGTATTGGTTGCCCCGTTGCCCAATTTTAAAAACTGACAGGCATTTCTGGGACAGTTTCTTACTGTTGACATCCATAGTTGTGTATTAGAAACAACTTGGCTGCATTTCTTTTTTTGTTAATGATTACTTTGTTTTCTGCTCTTAGTGTGGATGATTTGGCTCTGAGCATATATCCACCTATGTGTCACCTGACCGTGCGAATCAATGTAAGTACTGGCTTTGAGGGAATAGCTACAGATGTAATGGGTGGAACTTCACTAATCACTAGTATTTCCTCTAAGCTATAGGGTACATATTTATTTGTCACATTTGGATGCAAGTACAACAGCAATGTCACAGTTCTTGCATGTGTTTGGGGTTGATAAATATTTGCTGAAGTTGAATTATAATAGCCATGAGCTTTGATAGTTCTCTCTTCCATAATCACCTGGGTAATCATTTAGAAAAGCCCAAAGACCTTAGAAAATGCTGCTTTAAGTCTGGGCGTGGTAGCTCACACCTGTAATCCTGGCACTCCGGGAGGCTGAGACCCGCGGATCACCTGAGGTCAGGAGTTGAGACCAGCCTGGCCAACATGGCGAAACCGTGTCTCTACTAAGAATACAAGGCCAGGCGTGGTGGCTTACGGCTATAATCCCAGCACTTTGGGAGGCCGAGGTGGGCGGATCATGAGGTCAGGATATCCAGACCATCCTGGCTAACATGGTGAAACCCCGTCTCTACTAAAAATACAAAAAATTGGCCGGGCGTGGTGGCTCACGCCTGTAATCGCAGCACTTTGGGAGGCCGAGGCGGGCGGATCACAAGGTCAGGAGATCGAGACCATCCTGGCGAACATGGTGAAACCCCGTCTCTACTAAAAATACAAAAAAATTAGCTGGGCGTGGTGGTGGGCGCCTGTAGTCCCAGCTACTGGGGAGGCTGAGGCAGGAGAATGGTGTGAACCCGGGAGGTGGAGCTTGCAGTGAGCCGAGATCGCGCCACTGCACTCCAGCCTGGGCGACAGAGCGAGACTCCATCTCAAAAAAAAAAAAAAAAACCCAAAAAATCAGCCAGGCGTGGTGGCGCGCGCCTGTAGTCCCAGCTGCTCGGGAGGCTGAGGCAGGAGAATGACGTGAACCTGTGAGGCGGAGCTTGCAGTGAGCCGAGATGGCGCCACTGCACTCCAGCCTGGGCTACAGAGCGAGACTCCGTCTCAAAAAAAAAAAAGAATACAAAAATTAGCCGGGCATCATGCGCCTGTAATCCCAGCTAACTCGGGAGGCTGAGGCAAGAGAATCACTTGAACCCGGAAAGTGGAAGTTGCAGTGAGTCGAGATTGCGCTACTGCACTCCAGCCTGGGCAACAGAGCAAGACTCTGTCTCAAAAAAAAAAAAAAAAAGAAAATGCTTCTTTGAAAAGAAAGTCTTAATTACAGAGTAATTTAGGAACTTCTCAACCTGAAGTCACAAGTTTCTAATTTCTAGACTAGGCAGCAATTAGATTGAACTCTAGCTGTTCAGAAGTAGCTGGCTGAGGTCACAAGTTTCTAATTTGTAGTCGAGGCAGAAATAAGTGTTCCAGAAACATACTCTGTTCTAATACAAACAGTGTGATTTAACCATGGAGAGTCAAGTTTCTTATAAAAATCTGATTTTATTGTATTCTTTGAAGTTCTGTGCTGTGCCCTTTGCTAGAGACACTTCTGTTCTCTCTAATGGTATTGGAAAGAGCAGTAAAACTGCCAGATAGTTTATATTTTACAATCCAATGTATCAATTTTAGTAATAACTGATAAATTGAATAATGGAAATTAGATTCATCAGAAGTGTCTTCATGATGTACAAACACCTTGAAGCAGAATAGGATCCTTTTGGGCATTAACTTTTTTTGGCATTAACTTTTTAAAAATTGACTTCCCAAGAAACAAACGTTTTTAGTCAGCTATCCCAAACATAGTATCTGCTCTAGCAATTTTAAAATGTGTACTGCATATGCATCTTATATGTATTGATATTTTATGTTAAACGTCTCCATGTTATCCTTATATTGGTGTTCTTAAAATTCTTTATGCTTTTTTTTTTTTTTTTTTGAGACGGAGTCTCGCTCTGTCGCCCAGGCTGGAGTGCAGTGGCCGGATCTCAGCTCACTGCAAGCTCCGCCTCCCGGGTTCACGCCATTCTCCTGCCTCAGCCTCCCGAGTAGCTGGGACTACAGGTGCCGCCACCTCGCCCGGCTAGTTTTTTGTATTTTTTAGTAGAGAGGGGGTTTCACCGTGTTAGCCAGGATGGTCTCGATCTCCTGACCTCGTGATCCATCCGTCTCGGCCTCCCAAAGTGCTGGGATTACAGGCTTGAGCCACCGCGTCCGGCCTTTTTTTTTTTTTTAAAAAAGGAGCCTTAGTCATTTCTGCTTTATATTTTGAGCTATTAGCATTTGGGACCAATTCAGGTTACATTTTCCTTTTTCTGTCCTTTTTTAAATTGAAAATATTTTAGATCTAAAAAATTTATTAAAATGTTATAGCAATGGTATTAACAAGATCTTGCTAAATGAAAAGAACCCGTATTCCTGCCACCCTAACCTAATCAGCATTTTTAAGTTTTGCATACTTCCTTCAGATTCTTTTTCTAAATGATTTTTTTATTACTTGGGTCTTTTAAAATATTTGAGCTCACCTTTTTATGGTAGGGCTCGGGGTGAATAACTTCTGTGTTTCTTTTCTAGTCTGCAAAACTTGTATCTGTTTTAAAGAAGGCACTTGAAATTACAAAGTAAGTATGAAAGCTTCTGATACAGCTTTTTGAGAGTAAAACGGAACTCTTGTCCAGACATTCTCAACTCCCTAGCCCCCATTTCAAGGAGTGGGAAAGGGTGGGTGTGGGATTTTCTTTCAACTTCAGTTGTGGGGCAGCTGAGATTCTGCAAAGAAGCTTCCCTTTAAAAACATTTTAGTTTTCCCTGTGCTCCCTCCTGAGGGTAGGTTTTCCCTTGATGCCCTAACAAGTTTAACTTGTTTCTTTCCTATTCTATTCTCAGAGCAAGTCATGTGACCCCTCAGCCGGAAGATAGTTGGATCCCTTTACTTATTAATGCCATTGATCATTGCATGAATAGAATCAAGGAGCTTACTCAGAGTGAACTTGAATTATGACTTTTCAGGCTCATTTGTACTCTCTTCTCCCCCTCTCACCATCATGGTCAGGCTCTGATGTCTGCTTTTAAAATGGAGCTAGAATGCTTGCTGGATTGAAAGTGAGTGCCTGTCTATATTTAGCAAGGGACACTATTACCAAAGATTGTTGGTTAGGCCAGGTTGGCACCTATTTATAAACCATATGCATATAATATATTTTTCTGTGCTATATATGAAAAATAATTGCATGATTTCTCATTCTTGAGTCATTTCTCAGAGATTCCTAGGAAAGCTGCCTTATTCTCTTTTTACAGTAAAGTGTGTTGTTTTCATTGTAAAGATGTTGATGGTCTCAATAAAATGCTAACTTGCCAGTGATTAAACGAGTACCCTTCAAAAGTGTCTTTTTACCAGAAATACAGTGGATTGAGACTAGAACATTGCTTTCATTTGGGTTTGTAGGTTTAAAAATCTGATTCTGATCAGAAGTATATTTAGAACAAAACACTTTATTTATAAAAGATTACTCCAAAATTCATCTTAGTATTTCACCATGTTACATGTTATTATCAGCAAGTCCTTCTGAATATTATCCCAGATTACTCCCTGTCTCACAAATATATTGGCATTGAGCTCATTTGTTACGTTTGCCCACCTTATTGAACAGATTTATTTTCTTTATACATACTTGTGTTGTCCTCTGTTATGTGTGTCCCCAAATGTAAATACCAAATTTTTATAAATTAAAATTTTTTAGTGTATTAGAGATTTTGTGTAATTTTAAGGGCCTTTTCAGTTCATCCTTTTGCAAAACCATCACCACTTAATTGTACTTTTGCATCGGTCTAGAAGACTGCATATTGGAAAGCAGCGTAAACCTGTAATGATGTATATTCTGGTGAGCTGAATAGGGCCTTATGCATGTCCTACAGGTCTCCGGCACCTCTCATGCCCATCATCTTCCTTCTGTAGGTGTAATTCATCACATATGCCTTTCTGCCCTCTTTAGGTATAATCAGCAACAGCAGTCATTCTTTGAGTGACTAATGTATACTTGGGGTTGAAATTCTTTAAGCCAAATGAGTTTTAATGGACTGTTTTGAAGTGCCATTTTGTACTGTTAACAAGTGTCATAAAGGGAAGGAACTAGAATCAAACTGATAGAGTGCCAAGGCAACAAAGTAACATAAACAAAATAACTTTGTACAACAGGAGACTAGTTCTTTTATCCTTTCATATAGAGCCTATGTTTTATATACTTTTATATTTCTCTGCTGGACCAAATTCATGTTATTAACATCAGACTTTAATTGTGGGATACTTAATGAATATAGAACTCTAATATAAAGACCAAGGGCCGGGCGCGGTGGCTCAAGCCTGTAATCCCAGCACTTTGGGAGGCCGAGACGGGTGGATCACGAGGTCAGAAGATCGAGACCATCCTGGCTAACACGGTGAAACCCCGTCTCTACTAAAAAACACAAAAAACTAGCCGGGCGAGGTGGCGGGCACCGGTAGTCCCAGCTACTCGGGAGGCTGAGGCAGGAGAATGGCGTAAACCCAGGAGGCGGAGCTTGCAGTGAGCTGAGATCGTGCCACTGCACTCCAGCCTGGGCGACAGAGCGAGACTCTGTCTCAAAAAAAAAAAAAACAAACCTATCTGTAGCTGAATTTTTCTTTCAGGTCCTATATTGTATAACTTCGTTCAGTCATGTTTGGATCTTTAAGGATAACGATCAGGGAAAGCACTGATCAATGTAAATTTTTTTTTTTTTTTTTTTTTTTTTTGGAATCTCACTCTGGCCCCTAAGCTGGAGTGCAGTGGCACAATCTCAGCTCACTGCAACCTCCGCCTCCCAGGTTCTCAAGCGATTGTCTGGCTTCAGCCTCCCGAGTAGCTGGGACTACAGATGCACACCACCATGCCCAGCTAATTTTTGTGTTTTTAGTAGAGATGGAATTTCACCATGTTGGCCAGGCTGGTCTTGAACTCCTGACCTCAGGTGATCTGCCCACGTCAGCCTCCCAAAGTGCTGGGATTACAGGTGTGAGCCACCGAGCCCAGCTTGATCAATGTAATTTTGAGATTACCTAAAAATTCCATTTTGGGATAATATCCCACTTCATCAGAAATATAAGAATGATTTAAGTGTTAGATCCTTTCCTTTACCCGTAAGTTACGAATGTATTAATGAGCAGTAAAATGGTTGTGAAAAACCTGAACCTGAACAATCTGAATGTACTCTTTAAAGGTAACTGAGCACCTTTTCAAAGGCTTCTTTTTGTCATTTCAGCCCAGTAGTGTCTATTGTAAGACAGCTGGTCTTCATGGCTGCCTTAGCTGAGGTAACAGAAATAAACATCTTGTCTATTGATTTCTGGGAATCTGGTTTTGTTCTTGGTCACTCTTCTGCTTATCCCGAACGACTATTCATTTGTCTGATAAAGTGATGTAGTTTGGATATTCAACCCGGCGAACCTCATGTTGAAATTTGATCACCAGTGTTGGAGGTGGGGCCTAATGGGAGGTGTTTGGATCCCTCATGGATGGATTGGTTGCGTCCTTGGGGTAATGAGTGAGTTCTTGCTCTATACGTCCCTCCCCCACCCCAGAGCTGGCTGTTAAAATGAGGCTGGCACCTGGCACCTACCCCCCGCCACCCACCCCCCGCCACCCATTCTTGCCCTATGATCTCTGCTCACGTTGGCTCCCTTCACCTTCCTGCATGAGTAGAAGCATCCTGAAGCCCTCACTGTTTCTTGTACAGCCTGCAGAGCTGTGAGCCAAATACACCTCTTTTCTTTTAAACTACCCAGCCTCAGGTATTCCTTTATAGCAACACAAACACTGAGACGCAAAGTTTCTCTTCCTAGCACATGTTTGGTTTAGATTGTAGAGCAAGAGTTGGCAGGAGAGTGGTGATAGAGCTGGAAATTTAAGCTGAAAGTTCAGGGGCTACCACGGTGACATTTTTATAGTTGGTTAGGTTCTGGAACATGTTGCAGTCCATTTCCACAGTGAGCCTCTGGAGCCCCACATGTGTCGGCGTGAACTGGAACTCGGTACACATGGTGTTTTCAGGCCACACTGAACCAAATCTGAAATAAAGGAAAAGGCAGGTGCTAGTTCTGTCCCAGGTTCATTCTCTGCTGGTCCCAGTGACTTTGATCCTTCCTTGCTTGAAGAGGTGGATCATGCAGAAATAAACATCTAAGTACCTTGCTATTAAAACGGAAGTGTTTATAAAGGAATAGAAGACAGGAACTGCCCAATGCTAAGCAACTGCATGGTTGAGAAGAGATACATCCTAAGGGCTTCCAAGCTACATCTGTTGTTCCTTCTGTCATCTGTGACTTCCTTCTGGTTCAATTCCTGGTAATCATACTGGAGTTTGTTTGGAAGAATGATATGGTTTGGCTGTGTCCCCACCCAAATCTCAACTTGGATTCTATCTCCCAGAATTCCCATGAGTTGTGGAAGGGACCCAGGGGGAGGTAATTGAATCATGGGGGCTGGTCTTTCCCATGCTATTCTCGTGATAGTGAATAAGTCTCATGAGATCTGGTGGACTTATCAGGGGTTTCTGCTTTTGCTTTTTTCTCATTTTCTCTTGCCACCACTCTGTTAGAAGTGCCTTTTGCCTCCTGCCATGATTCTGAAGCCTCCCCAGCCATATGGAACTGTAAGTCCAATTAAACTTCTTTTTCTTCCCAGTCTCAGGTATGTCTTTATCAGCAGCATGAAAACAAACTTAATACAGTAAATTGGTATGAGTAGATTGGGGCATGGCTGAAAAGATACCTGAAAATGTGGAAGTGACTTTGGAACTGGGTAACAGGCAGAGATTGGAGCAGCTTGAAGGGCTCAGAAGAAGACAAAAATGTGGGAAAGCTTGAAACTTCCTAGAGACTTGTTGCATGGCTTTGCCCAAAATGCTGATAGCAATATGGACAATAAAATCCAGGATGAGGTGGTCTCAGATGGAGATGAGGAACTTGTTGGGAACTGGAGCAAAGGTGACTCTTGTTATGTTTTAGCAAAGAGACTGGTGGCGTTTTGCCCCTGCCCTAGAGATTTTTGGAACTTTGAACTTGAGAAAGATGATTTAGGATATCTGGTGGAAGAAATTTCTAATCAGCAAAGCATTCAAGAGGTGACTTGGGTGCTGTTAAAGGCATTCAGTTTTATAAGGGAAGCAGAGCATAAAAGTTTGGAAAATGTGCAGCCTGACTATGCAATAGAAAAGAAAAACCCATTTTCTGGGGAAAAATTCAAGCTGGCTGCAGAAATTTGCGTAAGTAGTAAGGAGCCTAATGTTAATCCTGAAGATCAAGGGGGAAATGTCTCCAGGCCATGTCAGAGAACTTCATGGCAGCCCCTCCCATCACAGGCCCAGAGGCCCAGGAGGAAAAAGTGGTTTAGTCGGCCAGGCCCTGGGTTCCTGTGCTGTATACAGCCTAAGGACTTGGTGCCCTGTGTCCCAGCCACTCCAGCTGTGGCTGAAAGGGGCCAACATACAACTTGGGCTGTGGCTTCAGAGGGTGGAAGCCCCAAGCCTTGGCAGCTTCCACATGGAAGCTGTGTTGAGCCTGTGGGTACACAGAAGTCAAGAACTGAGGTTTGGGAACCTCTGTCTAGATTTCAGATTATCTATGGAAATTGCTGGAGGCCCAGGCAAAAGTTTGCTGCAAGGGTGGGGCCCTCATGGAGAATCTCTGCTAGGGCAGTGCAGAAGAGAAATGTGGGGTCAGAGCCCCCACACAGAGTCCCTACTGGGGCACTGCCAAGTTGAGCTGTGAGAAGAGGACCACCATCCTCCAGACCCCAGAATGGTAGATCCACTGACAACTTGCACTGTGTGCCTGGAAAAACCACAGACACTCAACGCCAGCCCATGAGAGCAACTGGGAGGGATGCTGTGCCCTGCAAAGCCACAGGGGCAGAGCTGCCCAAGACCATGGGAACCCACCTCTTGCATCAATGTGACCTGGATAGGAGACCTGGGGTCAAAGGAGATCATTTTGGAGCCTTAAAATTTGACTGCCCTGCTGGATTTTGGACTTGCATGGGTCGTGTAACTCCTTTGTTTTGGTCAATTCCTCCATTTGGAATGGCTGTATTTACCCAATACCTGTACCCCCATTGTATCTAGGAAGTAACTAGCTTGCTTTTGATTTTCCAGGCTCATAGGCAGAAGGGACTTGCCTTGTCTCAAGTGAGACTTTGGATTGTGGACTTTTGGATTAATGCTGAAATGAGTTAAGACTTTGGGGAACTGTTGGGAAGGCATGATTGGTTTTGAAATGTGAGGACATGAGATTTGGAGGGGCCAGGGGTGGAATGATATGATTTTGCTGTGTCCCCACCCAAATCTCAACTTGAGTTCTATCACCCATTCCTCAGAGGAGGGACCCAGGGGAAGGTAATTGAATTACAGTGGCTGGTCTTTCCCATGTTATTCTCGTGATAGTGAGTAAGTCTCATGAGAGCTGATAGGTTTCTCATGGGTTTCCTCTTTTGCTTCTTCGTCATTTTCTCTTGCCACCACCCTGTTAGAAGTGCCTTTCACCTCCCGCCATGATTCTGAGGCCTCCCCAGCCATTTGGAACTGTAAGTCCAATTAAACCTCATTTTCTTCCTAGTCTCAGGTATGTCTTTATTAGCAGCATGAAAACAAACGAATACAAAGAGCTATAGCTTTGGAACCCTTGCTTATTGTTAAGCACAGTGGGTGTAGCAGGCTTATGGAGAGGGTGTCAGTATGTCAGCAGGTGGTGTTTGGAGCCTTGTCAGCAACCTCCTGACCTGCCTATAAACCTTCTTTTGGTGACAGACTTCCTTTGGGGAGCTTTGCCCCACAACCGATTTGGGAGATCACAAAAGTCTGGTTAAATGTTGACAGTCCCTCCTCTCGATTTCTTGGCAAGAATGACTCATTAAGTTTCATGAGGCTGAGGCAGTGGCTCAGTAACCCAAACACCTGCTAGGGACCTCAGCGATGGTAGGAGTAGGTATCCTGAACTTTATACTGTCTATTCAACTAAGGATGCAGTAGACATAATGAAAGAAGATATTTGCAACATCTAAAACCAACAAGGGACTAATACCTGGACTCTACAGGAAACTTCTACAAATCAATAAGAAGGAAGTGCAGAAACACCAAAGGAAAAGTGGGCAAAATAAAGACAAACTACTTACCGAGGAGAAGACATAAAAGGCTAACAAACATATGAAGAGTTGCAATTAAAATAATAGTAAGATATTACTTCATTTTTATTAGACTGGAAGAAAATGTTAATAGCTGGGTATTGCCAGGAATGAAGGAGAGGTAGGAATATAGAAACTCTCATGTACTGCTGGAGGGAGTGGAGACTCCTGCAGCCATTCTGCAAATCTGACAGTATCTGGTCAAACCACATCATATCCTGTGACCCAGCAATTCTATTCCTGGGTGTATATATCCCCAGACTCCACCAAATTTTCAAACAAGTATATAAGGAGACTTGTGTGAGGATGTTCACTGCAACATTATTTGCAGTGTCAGAGAGTTGGAGGCACTCTGGGTGCCCATCTCTGTGGAGTGGAGTGGTAGAAAGTGGTGGGTGTACATGATGAAGTATTTTGTAGCAGAAGACGTATGGGCATAAATCTTAAGAACATAGTTCCGAGTGAAAAAAAAGCAATTGAATATAAATTTATATATAAAGTTAAAAATACAGGCTCATGAAAGCAACAGTACACATTTTACATATACGAATTAAAGGATATGAAGGGTGGTAGTGAAAATGGGAATAAAAGGGAATAAATTAAACAAAATTGTGTATTGTGGTGGTGACTACCAGAATGTAGCCCTCTGACCACAATGAGAGATAGCCTGGCCTCCCTTCATTACTCTCCAATACCTAGCCCTAATGCCCTCGCCTACATTCACAGCAACACCCAGGCTCTCCCTGCAGGATCAGGGCAGCAGCCAGGGCAGGTGGGTGCCCAGGGGGCCCACACAGCCTGCCTCACTCCCATCCTCTTGCAGATATGGTGGTCCCAAGATGAGGGAAGCCACTTGGTAGCCCTAATCCTTTAGTTCAGTTTCTGGGGGTATCTGCTGTCTGCATGGACATGGCAAAGAGAGAGTCTCTCTCTTGGGCCCCACCTTTCTGACCCATTGAGACATTTCAGGAGGATTAGAAGCCTGTCTTTGCTTACCTGTACCTCCTCTCTCTGTGAATGAGCCCCCTTCCCAGGATGGAGATCACACAGTCCTCCATGGGGGCATCTAGGGAGTTCTGGATGCTGACTGAGGCTGTGAGGGGTTGATACTGCTCTGCTTTCTCTGGCATCTGTGGGAAGAGGCAATACCTGGTGTGGATGCCAAGGGCACAGCTGCAGTCACTCTCTCCTCCCATGCACCCCTGTACCCTCCTCAGTAAGTTTCCTCATCTCTGCCGAGCTGACCGAAGCTTCACAGCTGACATTTTCTGCCGCTCTACCTGCTCCTCCTGCATTTATTCCCACCCTTGGTCCATCACCGATGATTTCTGACGTTGCCTCTCCTCTAGGCAGACCCCTTGGAGGGTTTTCCACCGTCTTCGGAATTCAGTTTACATTGTATTCAACATTCTTCACGGTGTGCCCCCAACCCCCCTCTCCCACCTCACCTGTTCTTCCCATGACTAAGTGACATCCCAGCCCCATCAGGGACTGTCCCATCCCCAGCACACCCCTCAGGCTACCTTCCATTGCACCTCTTTGTTGTCTTCTTCTGTCTTCAGTGGCCTTCCCCTACCTCTGTACTGAAAGGGTACCCATTTTTCAAGGCCCAGCATAGATGTCATCTCTTTCATAATGTCATCCCTTTCATAATGTCATCCCCGAACCCATCAGCTGGAATTAATCCCCTTTGCTTCACTTATTCCATAGCAACTTTGTGCGTCTATTAAAGCACTTACCTGGAAGACCAAATGTTGTGTCTCCCTAACTAAACTATAACCTGCTAGAGGGCAGGGATCAGATCTCATTCATTTTGGCCAGGGTAGACACATGGAAAGAGGGCTGGACCAAGAGCCATAAGCCTCTAGAACGTCCTGTTTTTATAATCTTGGGCATGTTGCTCTCTAGGGCTCAGTTTTTTTCATCTGAATAATGGGAACAGTTCTACCTCACAGGGGAAAGAAAGAAAGAAAAGAGAAGAAAAGAAGAGAGAGAGAGAGAGCAAGCAAGCAAGCAAGAAAGAAAGAAAGAAAGAAAGAAAGAAAGAAAGAAAGAAAGAAAGAGAAAGAAAAGAAAGAAAGAAAGAAAGAAAGAAAGAAAGAAAGAAAGAAAGAGAAAGAAAGAAAAGAAAGAAAGAAAGAAAGAAAGAAAGAAAGAAAGAAAGAAAGAAAGAAAGAAAAGAAAGAAAGGGAAAGAAAGAAAGGAAAAGAGAGAAGAGAAGAGAGAGAGAGAGAGAGAGAGAGAGAGGAGGTGAAAACCCTCTGGCATGTGTATGGAGTGCTAAAGAAACATAGGCTATTATGATCCCTGTAGGTAGGAGGCAGCAACTGGGAAGGCCCCAATTTTAGAAACCTTTACTTAACTAACTAAAGAAGTTGGAAGATTTACACCTTAATAGGGTATGTAAGGGAAGGAGCTCTTAAATGTAGCATTTTCTGGTAATCCTGCAGCACAGTCATCTGCTCTGAAGGGGCTTGGATTCCTTCTGAAATGGGGACCTGAGTGGTGGCAGATGAGGGCAACTCAGGGGAGGACTGGTGCCTACCTTGATGGCAAGATGCGGTCTACAAATGGCAATGTCTTCCTGAGCAAAGCAGCTAAGGCTGGACTGAGAGTGTGTTGCCATGGCGGTGAGTCTAAGGAAGGTGTTCTCGGGTGGGTTTCGCTCAAAATTGGAGAAGAACAGGCCAATGGTTATTGTCTGTTCTGAAAGACATGACGGGGGAGTCAGTGCCAACAGGTGTGTGTACCCCAGAAACAGCCATAGTTAAACACACAATCCAAAGGACTCAGGGCCTCACTGAGACCAGAAAGATGCCCCATTTTCCCCAACAATTGTACACTTGGAACTCACTCAAGACCTCACTCCTCACCCTCATCCCCATCACCACCCTCAACAACGCTCTTGGCAGACCACCTCAGTGGGGTTGGGGAAGGGTCCCCGTGAAGTGAAACAAGTTAAACTCTTTGAGCCTCAGTGTCCTTGTCTAATAATGCCTTCCTAGTGGGATGGTTTGTGTTGTTTGTAGGGTTTTTGTTTTGTTTTGTGTTAGAGACAGGGTCTTGCTCTGTCACCCTACAGAAGAAATATCGACTCCTACTGTCACCACTGCTCAGGGGATGAGGTATCCCCCCCGCCCAAGTGAATCCTCTGCTTTCTAAATCTGTGCCCCCTCCTGACCCCATCACACTAGCTGTGTAACCTGAGTAAATTATCGAGCCTCTCTGTGTCTCATCTCCTCATCTGTGAAGTGGGGATAGCGATGGTTCTTGCCTCAGAACGTTGTGGTGAGGCCTAACAAGATGATGCACATAAAGCACTTAACATCATTTTGGGCAAACAGTAAGTGCCTGATAAATGTGAGCTACAGTGATTCTAGTTGTCTCATATCCCCAGGCAGAGCGTTATCAATTTTAACCCGTCTCTCCTGAGGCTCATTCTTTCCCTCTTGCCTGCATATTTTCCTCAGCATAGAAGTGGGTTCAGCTCTCTCCCTCTGTCCAGTGTCCCTGGCTGACCACTCCGCAGCCTCTCCTTTTTCTGTCCTGCCTCCAAGGAGGACGAGACGGTTTGTCTCACTTTCCCAACTCAATCGGCTTAACGCCCAGGAAACTTCTCTGCAAGCCCACTCTCTTAATAGTGCTCTTCAGCCTTGACACCTCGTGCCCTTTCTGCTGATCTTGCTGGGTGCCTCCTTTCTCTCTTTGACTGTTTGGCCTCCCTTACCCTGTTCTTCCCCTGACCGCCCCCTAAATGCTGCTGCTGCTGCCGGGTTCCCTCCTCACCTTCTCATCTCACTGTCCTCTTCCCCACTGCTGTGAGCTCATCTATGCCCTGACTCTTTGTTGGCCCCCCTGTGCTGGGATTTCCACATCTGAGCTCCAGCCCAGAACTTCATCTTACCAAGGTTTCCTGCTGCCCACTGGTCAGCTGCACGTGCATGTGTCACGGGCTTTCAGACACAATGTGCCACAACCAAATTCATCCTTTTTCTCCCCAAACCTGCTCTTCCCCATTTTTCCTATTCTAGTGACTCACCCAAACCAGAAGCACCCACCACACACATATATACACTCACACATTCACAAGCCCCATCTATCCCAACTCCGTAATACATTTTAACTCTAAGTGCTGCTAGCTTAGTTTGGCCTTCATTTCTTGACTTGATGATTACAAAACCTTCTCATCTTCAATCCCGTGCTTCTCAAGACTCTGGATGCACATTAGAATCAAGTGGGGAGCTTTACAAAACAACCCCGATGCCAGGCCCACCCCAATCAGTTACATCAGACTCTGGCGGTGAGGCCAAGACATCAGCAGTTCTGAAAGTTTCCAGATGATCAGAGACTCTGAGCCTACTCTGGCTCAGAAGGGTGCCCCCTCCCCCGCCCACAAAATAAGTTCCCCAGATGACACAATGTGCAGCTAAGGTTAAGAAGCACTTTTCTTATATGACCCTTTCCATTCCATTCTGCCAAAAGTTCTTTCTTGTTAAAATGAATTTCTGATTCCATTGACTACCCTGGTTGAAACCTTCCACCAGTTTTCCATTACCCAGAGAACAAAACTCAAAGTCCTTAGCAAGAGAGACAAGACGCTGTGTCACCTGGGCCCTGTCCAGCTCTCACACCACTCCCCCGACTCCTCTCCTCCCATGCTTGGAAAGGGAAGAGTGATACAGAGACTGGAGGTGAGGTGACTGGTTACAAGGCTGTTGCAATGCTGTAGACAAGCTCTCGTCAACTGATTCTCACGCTTGTCTGCACATTGGAGTTACTCGAGTTTTTAAAAATTCTGATGTGTTCCACCACGGAGTTTCTTTTTTTTTTTTTTTTTTTCTTTTTTGAGATGGAGTGTCACTGTGTCACCCAGGCTGGAGTGTAGTGGCACGATCTTGGCTCACTGCAACCTCCGCCTCCTGGGTTCAAGCGATTCTCCTGCCTCAGTCTCCCCAGTAGCTGGGATTACAGGCGTGTGACACCAAGCCCGGCTAATTTTTGTATTTTTAGTAGAGTTGGGGTTTCACCATGTTGCCCAGGCTGGTCTTGAACTCCTGACCTCAGGTGATCCACCCGCCTTGGCCTCCCAAAGTGCTGGGATTACAGGCGTGAACCACTGCGTCCAGCCCACCATGGAATTTGTGATTTAATTGGCCTGAGATACAGGCTGAGCGTCCAACTTCCCCAGGTGATTCTAATGTGCAGCAAAATTTAAAAGCAATTGTTCTAGTTCAGGGAATCTTAACCGTAGAATAACCTGGGTTTAAAACAAAAAACAAGAAAAAAACAATGCCTGGACCCCATCTCAGACCAAGTAAATAAGAACCTCAGAGATGAGCAGGGCCCTTTGCACATGTTGCTCCTTCCATCTGGAATGCTGTGACTTACTTTTCTGGCCATTACTCTCCTACTCATCCTTCCAGATTCAATGCAGTACAATTTATTTGGGGGCAGCTTACTCCAGCCTGAGGGGAGGTGCTCTCCTGCCATTCCACTCTGTTAAACTCAGCAAACACTTCTCACATTGCTGTGAAGGGTCTGTTTACTTATCTGACTGCAGTTGGCATCATGTTTTTTTCCTGCTTCGGGCCCAGTAAATACGTGTTGAATGAGTGAATGAGAGAGAACACGAGAGTGAGCAGCAGGGGCTCAAAGCCATCTCTAGAGACTGCAGGGGGTGCCCTGTGGCTACTGCCTGCCCAAGGCAGGTGCTGTGTGTGTGTGGGGGGGTGTCTGGTGGGGCCATAGAGCGTTACCCAGGTTGGCACTGAGTGTGAGGTGCAGCTTCTTCCTCCAGAGCTCGGCAGCAAGGACACCGTTGTAGTGCACAGCCTGGACCCCGATTGCCAGCAGCACTGCCGTCTCCTGCTCACTGTGGTTAACCAGCGTCACTGAGATCTGGGTATCCCCTCTCAGGGGTAGGGAGCTGGGTGCTTTCAAGAGCAGGTACAGAGGATTGGCAGTCTGGAGAGTGGGAGGACGGATGCCGTTGTCTTTCCCATGTTCCATTTTCTCTTTCTCAACTCTCTCCAGCACCTCTTTTTCCTGAAGAGACCCTGGAGAAGGGAAGAAACAAAGCTGACCTTTTACCCGGGTGGTATACACGCTTCTCATAAAACCCTGGGAATCAAAACCATTTACCCACTTCTGCTCAAATGCCAAAGTCATGAGAGCTCTGCAAGCCTCTAAGGCCGTATTTAGCCCAAAAATGTCTGCGTCAGGCAGATCCACCACCGATACAGTGTGTCTCTTCCAAACCACTCAAGGACCAAGTTCTTTTTCAAGTGCTATGAATTCGCCCCTTGAACGATGAGAGAGGAAGGTTGGGGACAAGTGAACACTGTCTCTGAGGACAGTTTTGCAGGGAACTGAATCTTCCTGTGTGAAAGAATTTAGACTTCCTCTGAGGGCCAGGAATGCCGCCAAATGTCCTAGGGTGCACAGTCCCTACAACAAAGACATATCTGGGCCCAAATGTCAATGGTGTCAAATGGGGTTGAGAAACCCTGTTTTATATGATGGGGAAAGGACAAGGCTCTTCCTGACTGCATCTGCCAGGCCCATCCCTTTCCCTCGCTTGCTATTTCAGGTACCGAGAAGCCTGGGCCCTTCCCTGGCCCATACCTTCAGGATACTTGTAGTTCTGAGTGATGTCCTCACAGCGGTCACTGCCCACACCCTTGGTGCTGATGTTGTTGCCAACGTACTTTGTGTTGGAGTCAGTCAACTCCAGTTTCCCATCCTCACAGCACTTCCAGACCACACATGAGGCATTTATGGCAGCAAAAAGGTCTGACACTGCTGGGGTCAGCCTCAGCGTCCCCTCCTTGACTGCTCTGACCGGCACGAGATCACAGAACCCCAGGACTGAGGGAGAAAAAGGTTGGTGAGTATGGGAGCCGTGCCTAGACCTCCGCTCAGTTCAGAACTGCATCACCTCAGTCCCCATCCTCTAGCCTATTTTCCTTCCCCAAGGACCAGCGTCAGAGGTGAGCACTAGGCAGGGTTTCTGAGAGAGTCACAGAGGTGAAACTATTTAGTCATCAACTATTTAGTGATAAAACTTTTTGGTCATGGCCCCTGGCAGGAGCCCTCTCAGGAACTGGACAGGCAGAAGCTCAGAGGGCCACACTTAGAGTGAGGAGCTCTCAAGCCAGCTTTACCATGGATATGACAGGAATAGGGCCACCTTTCTTGAGCACTTACTAGGTGCCAGGTTCTGTGCCATTTCTGTTCCTGGGTGAGGAAGAGCTATCTTTCTGTGGGTCCTGAAGCTTCCTGGGCTTGAGCCTATCCGGATACCCTCTTCATCCATGTCCAGAACTTCAGAACCCCCTGCTGCAAGCCCCTGGCCTAGCACAGTCACTTGCCATCTTAAGATCCTCTGCCCTTCACTGTGACCCAACCCCCTCACCCACGGCTCTAAAGTGCCTCATCTCCCTACAGCCTTGTAGCCAGGATGGCAGGCACCTCTACTCCCATGAGCCCACTGGCATCAGGTCAGCTTTCTGCTGGCTGCTGTCATGCCTTGTGCTTCTACTGTTTTCGAGGATGCAGACCCCTTTGGGACTGCCTGCTGCTCCCGAGTCCTCTCCGGGGGATTTCTTCAGCTCTGTGCAGCCCTGCGTGGTCCTGGACCCACCCCTAGGCTTTACCTCCACCTCCATTAGGAGCACTTGAGTGCAGAATCTGCCATCCATCATACCCCTGGGGCAAGGCAGGCCGTGTCATCCAGCACTCTGTGGAAGTCTGGAAGATCCTGAATGTAGCAAAGAGAAAAATTCCAGTGGGAAGGAAAAGGAGTGCTGAAGAGGTTCTGGAAACGCAGCCTGGCAGAGTTGTTGTTGTTCCAGTGGGATGGGAGGTCACTGTGTCAAAGTGGCTGTGGCACTCCCACGAAGAGGCGTGCACACCACCACTGACCATCAGCGCAGCCTCTAAGAGTCCTTGAAAGCCTACTCTCCATGCCAGGGCCACGCAGGGGGTGGGGTTCCTGCAGAGGTGTGCCATGCAGGGTTGGAGCCCTTCCTGGACTGGAACCTCATCTCCCTCAGGCTTCTCACCAGATTCTGCCTCTCTGGCCTTCTCCGTTCTGAAGTCCCTCCTCATTATAGTACTCATCTACGAGCAGACGCCCACCGGTGCCCTGTGCTGAGGCAAACGTGGTCACCACACGGGCAGGGATTCCCAGGCATCGCAGCACTGTGAGAAGAGGGGTGGAGTGTCAGGGGGCACTCTAGAGACCGGGCTGGGGGCATGTGGGAGGCTAGGATTTTCAGTGTCTCCTCTGGGCACTGAAAACCTGGAAAGAAGAGGAGTGTGGAACCTAGAAGTGGCAGCCAAGAACAGATGCATGAAGGCTGATCAGTAAGGCACAGCTTCCACCACACGCGGGGTATATAGCAGGGGAGAGGGCAACGGAGCATAGAACACAGTGGGTGGAGCTGCTCTGCTGGGGCAGGGTTAGGGAATTAAGTGAATTTGGGAACGGAGTTTGCAAATGAGCCCAAATTTCTTGAGGGGAAAAGCAGCAGAAGCTGGTGGGAGGAGCTGCCTGGGGCAACTACTTCTGTGTGGTAGGACGGGGAAACGTGGCTGCAGGGAGGCAGCACCTGCTTTTGGAGATG
This sequence comes from Theropithecus gelada, assembly GCF_003255815.1. Classification (NCBI taxonomy): domain Eukaryota; kingdom Metazoa; phylum Chordata; class Mammalia; order Primates; family Cercopithecidae; genus Theropithecus; species Theropithecus gelada. The sequence continues at coordinate 18,611,918 of NC_037674.1, forward strand.
TCCCTCCCACATGGGAGGCCAGGGAACAACCCAAGAGGCAGGGCACTCTGTACAGGAGACAAGGGGACCAACCTGTGCAAGCAACAGCGGCCAACACCCAGGCCTGGCCATCATACACAGGTCGGCCTCGGCCGGTGAGCCACTGCCGCAGGATGGGCACGCTGCCCCGGCGCTTGTTCAGCAAGGCCCCTTCCTGGGTGGTCTGGGTCTGCGGGGTGGGCAGGACCCTCTTCTCCTTGAGATAATGCAGCTGTTTGGGGAAATGTGTGGATGTCAGTATGAGTCCCTCGGGCAGGACAGCTTCCAGGGCATGGGTAAGGAGGGCTCATCGCAGTACTCCAACCGTGGTGAACAGATCCCCAGCATCAGAGCCACCTGGTACTGGTTAAACCTGCATGCTCCTGGGCTCCATCCTAGGCCCCTGGGCCATAGCCCTAGGGCTGGAGCCCAGGACCGCCCTTCTTAACAAGTCCTCTGGCTGGGGGCTGGTTTCACCTTTAGTCCTCCACCCTCGTTTGAGGTGGTTTGCACCTGGGTCCTGGAGGCCACTTATCCCAAGCTTCTTTCAACTCACAGTCTGGCCTGGACCCTCACCACCTTTTCAGAGGGGACTTCGGTGGCAAAGAGGGAATGGTGAACACAGGACTCCTCTGAGAGGATTTTTAGGGACAAGGGAAAGCACCAAGTTACCATCATGGTCTGCATATTCTTCTGAACAATTTAGAAATGTAAAAGAAGTCCCTTTGATCACTGCAGCAGCAAGCACTGGGTACGATGGGCCCTACCGGCTCCTTCCCGTGGACCTAAGCTCCAGGCTGGGACTGGGTGTGGGGCAGGAAAGGAGGCTTAGTCTTCTGCGGGCTTGCGTCCTGAGGGAGGACACATTTCTTTGCTTTTCTCCCCTCTGTGGATGCTATTGCCTGTCTTCTTCTCCTCCTCAGACCCTTCTGTCGGAACTGTCCCCACACCCTGGGAGGAGGGGGCCATTTGTGATTTGGGGGTTTCTGAGGCCACGGTGGTGGGGCAGTTCTCTCAGAGGGCTCTTGTCTCACCCCCGCCCTATTGTCATTCCCCAGCCTCTCACTTACCGAGGCACCCAACACATGGGCCACATGCACTGGCTGGCTCCACTTCTCTACCTGCTTGTCCTTGCTCAGCAAGCGCAGGCTGAGGTCGATGACATCCCCCTCGAACTGTTAAGGACCACACAGGGCCATGATGAAGGGTCCTCAGGTCAGGCACTCATCCCGCAGGACAGCCTCATTATCTCGTCCTTCTCCCAGACCCGCACTCCACACCTGCCTCCCTTGCCTCATCTCTCTGAGGAGCTCTGGCTCCCTCCCCCGACCTCTCAATGTGACCCAGGTTCCTTTTCCCAGGCATCTAGTCCTTTGCCTGTTCTATTGTCTGACTCCCGGTAGGGTGTAAGCTCTCCGGGACCCGTGCTGTACCATTTCATTTTGTTGCATTGCATTCTGTTTCCATTTAGTGAACCCCGACAGCCCTGAACCTGGAGTGGAGGATACTCCCCCTGTTCCTGAGGAGCCCACGGTTTAGGACTGGAGATGGACCCACAGCGCAGCCCCTTAGATTACAGAGCACAGCAGCATGGCCAGGTCTCTTGTAGAGATGCAGGCACAGAGCAGCACTGTGGAGAGGTTCCCTCTGCCTTCGGGGGTTGGGGAAGGCTTCGAAAAGGTCTTGAGAGATGGGTGGGAGCTTGCCAGGAGATAAGGGTGGGGAGCCCTTCCTGGCGGGGGGAACATTCAGCTTGTTGCTCTGAGGATGGTGAGCAGTTGGAACGTGGGGTGGTTCATGGGGGAAGCAGAGCACGGGCCTGGCTGCAAGGGCCGTGGAGGTTGGCCTAGAGGGATATGGTCTTTATCTCAAAGACAGTGGGGATGTAACTGAGGCTTGATTTGCCACAGCTTTAAGGAAAAGAATTCTGGTAGCTCCGGAGGATGTTCTGATGTGGCCCAGAGGAAGGGGGGCGGGGCACCACAAGGCTGAAACGGGCTAAATAAATGGTCTCATGACCAGGGGTTTTTGGACCTACCAGCTCTGTCTAGCCTGAACATGCAAGGTTATGGGACAGTCACTCCACACACTCCTCCCCTAGAGGGCCCTAGTACCTGGCCAAAGTCCCAGGGCTCTGCCTGGATGCAGTCAGCTGTGCCCAGGTAGATGAGACCATTCTGGTTCAACAAGTACTCTGTGCGCTGAGCCTCATTCTTCAGGAACACGGCATCCTCTGGCGAGAGGTGGGTAGGGATGAGGGCCTGTGAGGTGCCAGGTCCACCCTCCACATCCAGGCCTCTGTCCTCCCTGCCGAGATTAGGCTTGGCTGCAGGCCACCCCGTCAGCTCTGGGCCTAATGAAGACTGAGGAGGAAGTCCCTCTTTCACTGCCCCCACTGGGACCCAGCCCAGAGTCCCTGGGTCAATCAGCGTGTGGCCCTTATGGTCAGCCAGGAAGACAAGAACAACCTTAAAAAGCTTGGCTGGCCAGGTGCAGTGGCTCACACCTATAATCCCAGCCCTTTGGGAGGCCAAAGCAGGAGGACAGTTTGAGACCAGGAGTTTGAGACCAGCCTGGGCAACACAGCAAGACCCTGTCTCTACAAAAAATAAAAACAGCCAGGTGTGGTGGTGCGCATTTGGAGTCCTAGCTATTTAGGAGGCTGAGGCGGGAGGAAACTTGAGCCCAGGAGTTTGAGGTTGCAGTGAGCTATGATGGTGCCACTGCACTCCAGCCTGGGTGACAGAGTGAGAGACTTTCTCTTAAAACAAATGAAAATCAGCCAAGCGTGGTGGCTCACGCCTCTAATCCCAGCACTTTGGGAGGCTGAGGCAGGTGGATCACCTGAGGTCAGGAGTTCAAGACCAGCCTGACCAATGTGGTGAAACCCTGTCTCTATTGAAAATACAAAAAATGAGCCACGTGTCACAGTGCACGCCTGTAATCCCAGCTACTCGGGAGGCTGAGGCAGGAGAATCTCTTGAACCCGGGAGGCGGGGGTTGCAGTGAGCTGAGATCGTGCCATTGCACTCCAGCCTGGGCAACAAGAGCAAAACTCCGTCTCAAAAAAAAAAAAAAAAAAAAAAAGAAAATCCTGGTTGTTCACAGCCAGAACACTATCGTCCCTGGATAAATTGGCAACAGGCCAGGGAGCTTCCAAGTGGCTTGTATGTCTTTCCCATAAGTTCAATTTGTGACGAAAAACCAGGTGTTTCAGAAAAAAGACAATTAAGCATAGGCTGATGGATGTGAGCAGAAGGCAGAGGAACATTTGGCAAGACAGGGTTGGAGGGTGGGAAGGAGCAGCGGGGTTGAGAAGTGCAAGTCAGAACGTTGGATTTCTGCCCTGGAGGTGTCCAAGTGAGTCTAGGGCTCCCTCAGTCTCTTCCCAGTGCCCCTCCTGCTTTCCTCGTCCTAGGGTTGGGCTAGCCATCATGAGGAAGGTGGGCGACTTTTAAGGGGGCCATCACCCACTCTGGGAAGCTAGAAGCAGGAGGGCAACTGCCCTGCTTGCTGAGGGCTAATCACTCCGACCCAATGGCCGAGGTGAAGTGGACAGGGGTTAGACTAGTTCCTGGGGACTAGAGAGAAAAGGATTTCCAAACCATCCAGAGGAGCTGCTGGGCTAACGTCTCTGGAGCCCTCCAGGGGTCCATCTGGGGATGAGGGTCCTCAGGGCAACAGAAGGATAAGGCAACAGAAATCAAGAAGTCCTGAAAAATCTGGGGTCTAAAATCACAGAACCCTATGCCCAAGTAGCCCTCCACTCCTGCCTTCCATCCTGAGTACTCTCTGAAGTCAGCTAGGCATCACTGTTTTTTGTTTTTTGTGTGTGGTTTTTTTTTGTTTGTTTGTTTGTTTGTTTGTTTGTTTTTTGACATTACTTCAAACTGAGATGTTTGGCCCCAGGATCTGCAGGGCTCTAGGAAGTAGCTTATGAGAGCACGGGCAGCGCCAGCCTCCTCCTCTCTGCTTGGGCGTATGCAGCCCCCTTTATAAAGTGCCTGGCTGATGAGCAGGGCTCCAACTTTTATCATAGGATGTAAAACCATGTAAAACTCTCCTTTTGAATCCCCATCTCCAAGCATGCCAAGATGACGCTGAGATGCCAGGGAATCTGAAAATTTCCCAGTCACCTTCTGGATGAGCGGAGCCAATGACTGTCCCCTGCCCAGACAGAGACCTCCGCCCATACTCAGGTAGAGAGGCCCTCCCTAGGCAGGTCCCTACAAACTGAGCACAAAGGCAGGACTCCTGGCACTGGAGTCAAGAGTGTGGGCGCCCTGAGCCAAGCACTGTCCTAGACTGTCTTTGCCGGGTCTTTACGGTTGTTGCCAGGGCCTGGCTCTGGAAGCAGATTCAGGGTGGTCTGGGGGTACACCAAAGCCTCAGCTTTGGAGGGAAGCGGCTTGAAGGGCTTTCTGCCAGTCATGGAGAGCCACAAGGCCTGCCCCAGCCGAGGGGTCCTGCAACTACATTCATCCACGTGGGGCATCTGGATGAATACTAGCTCCCATGTGCTGACCCACCTGCCTGCGCCCTTGGAGCAGGAAAGAAGGGCCTGAGCTGAGGACAGGTGGGGCCACCTGAAGTGGGGGAGAACCCTGCCCTGGACAGGAGAAGTGGAGAGAGAACCCACTGGGATTTAGGTACCACAGAGAAAAGCAGTTAGGAGCTGCGGGCCAGACATGGGGCCAGCCTTAAGAACCTGGGAAGGCTCTTCCACCTCCCCATGTTTCTGCCAGTTTCCCAGCCCTGCCTTGCCATGTTGGCAGCAAAATTCTTGAGAGGAAAAGGGCTGTGTACTTGTTTGATGTTGTAAAGACAGGAAGGCTGGGAGAAACTCTCTTTCATTCTCCCAACAAACCCTTCAGGGAGCCCAAGGATGAAGGTGGGTGAGGTAGATTTAAAAACAAAGACAGACACAATCTTCAGAGTGGGGAGGAAGAGAAGATGGGTCCTACTTTGGGTCTTATTTGGACATGTATTATGTCAGATGGCCATTTCCAGACGACATGGCTCCAGCCATAGCTAGGGCTGAGCTTTGCTACAGGCGGTCATGGTTGGGGGTGGGGGGCCCACAGGAGGTCACCTGACCCCAGGGAAGCCGCTCACAGGCTGGTGAATGGCAGGGTCCCATCAGACACTTGGGTAGGTGGGTCTGGAGAGCGCCCAGAAATCTTCAAGAACAGAACGAGCCGGAAGAGAGGAGGAAAGACAGGGAGCAGTACATTTCCTGGGAAGCAGAAGCAGAAGCCTGTGGAATAGCACAGACCGCTTGGGGCCCTGGTCAGCAGGGCAGCCTTATCAATTCAAAATGGTGTATTCTTTTTCTTAAAGAGGGTCCCCCAAATTGCATCAGCTTCAGGTCCCGCAAAGCCTGAGTGCACTCTGGAGACAGAATAGCGGGGAGAGAGAGAGAAGCCCACCTTCAGGCCACCTCATTCCCGAGGCCCTCTCCAGTTCTCACCCCTGCACTGTTATAATGAAGGGCAGCTTTCCCAGGGTCACCTCAGTGAGTGTCAACTCCTGTGACCGAAATAGCCTGAGCCAGCACCAGGGTCTGGTGATGAGACAAGCTTTCGCTTTCAGTGGGAAGCCTCAACCTGCTTCTCCCAGGAGCGACACCAAAACAGGACCCTTGGTCTGAGAGCTGGTTCATCCAGGTAGAAGGCCCTGGCACAGACTGGGTGTTGGTGCTGTCCTTAGAGAGGGTTGCTGCAGGTACCTGGCACAGGTGCTCTCTGCCAGAGCTGCACCCCAGCTCCAGTGTCTGGAGTCCCCATGCAGCCCAGGCTGGCCCAGGTCCAAACTTACCTCTACTCCAGGGGTTAAAAAGCAATGTGAACCGGCCCAAGAGGCGTGGCTTCCTGCCTGAGACCTGCAGCAGAAGCGAGTAGCGGCCAATGACAGCATCTGCGGGTGTGGTCACAGAGATGGTCCAGGACTGGGCATCTCTCTCCTCCACCGCTGCACTCCACGACTTTCGGTCCCCCAGACTGGACACTGGGAATGTGGCTTGGGTCCTGTTGACCTTGGAAGGCTGCTCTCCTGCAGTCACACAGTGACGAATCTGTCATTGGGACTTCTTGGTCACAACTCAGAGTAATAAGGTCAGGGTATTTCAAAGATGGAGGAGGTGAAAGTTGTTTTTGGAGGATAATGAAAGTGACCCGTCTAGAAATGAGACCCATCAAGAAAGAGTGATAGGGGAGCACAGGTTTTTGGCACCCATGGACCTGCATCATAGTCTCTAAAATGGGCATCATCATAGTACCTGCTTCACCGCCCATAGGAGAACTGAACGAACTATTATGTGTGAAGTACTTGGCCCAACACCTGACAGGTAGTATGGATTCAATAAACAGTGGCAATTAAATGTTATATTTAGCCTGGGTTCGATTCCATCCAGAATTTTCTTTTCTTTTTTTTTCTTGAGACAGAGTTTTTCTCTTGTCGCCCAGGCTGGAGTGCAGTGGCACTATCTCGGCTCATTGCAACCTCCACCTCCTGGGTACAAGTGATTCTCCTGCCTTAGCCACCCGAATAGCTGGGATTACAGGCACCGGCCACCACGCCTGGCTAATGTTTTGTATTTTTAGTAGAAACGGGGCTTCACCATGTTGGTCAGGCTGGTCTTGAACTCCTGACCTCAGGTGATCCACCCACCTCAGTCTCCCAAAGTGCTGGGATTACAGGTGTGAACCACTGCACCTGGCCCCATCCAGAATTTTCTACAAAGCTACTATTATATTTGCAACCGAAAAGAAGCCCTTGGTGATGCTGCTGCTAGGCAGCTTCTGACTCATCATAAACAATATTTACCAGGCACATAATCTCATGGCACCCTCATGACTGCCCTGCCAGGTGGGCAGGACTTCTTACAGCCCAGCTGCAGTGTGGGCCATTTGCCCCTTGATTCCCTAACAGGTTGCTGGAGAGAAACCCCCAGACCTGCTGCCAGGAGTCTAGTCCTGTCTCACTAACCAGTTTGTGCAATGAGGGCCACCTTCTTCAGGGCAGGCAGAAATGCGTGGACTGGAGCGCGGAAGTGCAGGATGATGGTGAAGGGCTGCCCCCTCCTCACAAAGAGGTGCCGGGAGCTGAAGGCCTTGGTGTGGTGCTCCTCATTGTTTCTTGCTGCCTGAAAGTCGCAGCTCTTGATACCCAGGGCTGTTGTGGGAAAGAGAGAAGTCATGGAAACTAAGTAAATGTGACAATATAAGTACAAGCAGAGACTCTGGAGTCAGAGAGACCAGGGTTCAAATCCTCGGCTCCACTTACGTTTTAGCTGCGCAATCCCAGGCAAGTAACTTAACCACCCTGAGCCTCAGTTTCCTTTTCCTTAGAATAATCATCCCTCCTTTCATAATCGTGGGGATTAGATGATGTATAATACATTTAGCACAGTGTCAGCTACACAGTAAGTCCCAATAAATGAAACTGCTGTTGTTGTTACTATTATTAATAAATGTAATGCTTATTCTCATTGTTGGCCTCCTTTTTCTGGTCCCAATCCACAAGCAATGAATAAAACCCAAAATCTTTCTCACCCCTACTCATTGTTTCTTAGAGCACAATCAGTTAATTTTTAGAGCTGGTTTTGAGATCACTGAGTCCAATTCTCTTGTTTTATAGATGAGAAGAGTGAGGCTGAGTGTGGAACTGACTCACCCGAGACTGTGCATGGTGGCTTTTTGACCTAAAGTCTTACTATAAACTCACAGCATTATGCAGCCCAGAAAAACCCTTCACGTAGGTGGTTCAAGAGTATTATGACAGTCTGTTAATCAATTCTCATTTAACAGAGGTGATATGGTTTGGCTTTGCATCGCAGCCCAAATATTAGGTCGAATTGTAATCCCCAGTGTTAGAGGAGGGGCCTGGGGGGAAGTGATTGGATCATGGGGGCAGTTTCTAACGGTTTAGCACCATCCCCTTAGTGCTGCTTGTTTAAAAGTATGTAGCACCTCCTCCTTCACTCTATCTCTCTCCCGCTGACCATGTGAAGATGTGCTTGCTTCCCCTTCTGCCATGATTGTAAGTTTCCTGAGGCCTCCCCAGGAGCAGAAGCTTATACAGCCCACAGAACCATGAGCTGGTTAAATTTACTTTCTTCACAAATTACCCCATCTCAGGTATGTCTTTATAGCGGTGTGAGAATGGACTAATACAAGAGGGAAGAAAAAAACAAGGAGTAAAGAAGTCAAAAGATACGTTCAGCAAGCCCAAGATAAGGAACAATGCTGGAAAAAAATTTTAGGTTTTTTTTTCTTGCAGCAAAGGAATTGCGCACTTTTTGTTCCTTTGATGGCAGAAGGCCATTGGGAATCTCCTTGGTCTGAAAGGCAGCCTGCAGTGTTTTGTACTGGCTCAGCTGCCACAAGAGAGAAACTATGGCTTTTGCTCGCAGGTATGAAATGAAGTCTAACCCACTTCAGGGAAGTGATATGACCCTGATGGCAATGTCCTTTAGACTACAAGACATATCTTGTCAAATTCAGGATACCCCTACTTCAAATTTCCCTCATTTCCCAGTCTCTCTGCCTCAGAGGTGAAGAGTAGAGGGGAAGGATGTTCTACTTTTTCTCTCACTAGTGATGGGATGATAGAAGATGCCAATGATGTCTATTTAGGGCAAAAGAACTGACATTGTTGAATATGAAGAAATGTTTAAGCGTGCAGAGGGGGGAAGAAACCTCTCTGTGTCTGGTCCTGGTGTCCCTGGGTGCCCCTTGCATCCCTGTATCCCCCTCCTCCACTTGGTTTGGTCAGGCCATGGCTATAGATAAAGTAGCCACAGGGAGGCTGGGATTTGTAAATTGAAGTACAGCAGCACTCAGAAACCAACAATGATTCCTCTTTCTGCTTAGCACAAAGCTTGTGCTGAGGCCCAGGAAAAGCCTTGCCTCTGCAGACTGGTTGAGTTGGATTGGATGGTGGAATGCCTTAGTCACATCCTAAGTCATATGACTCAAGCCTCAGTGTATCTGAACCCAAGAAATGACCATAGTGTTATGGCAAGAGTCACCAGAATTCATTTGGATTCCGGTTCTGTCTGGAAGGCTCCCACCATCTCTTCTCTACCTGGCAGATGTCTACTCATCTTCCAAGATCCAAAGACACCCACCTCTGTAGCCTTCACTGACTCCTCCTGGAAGAGGTCAGTCCTCTGGGCTCCCACAGTACTCTGCTCCACTTTCTTCAGCACTTATCCCATTTGATACCCATCACCTGCCTAGCCCTCTGCTCCCGCTTTCACTGAGGGGAGCTCCCCGAGGTACAGTGCTTTCTCCTATCTGCATCCTCTGCCCCAGCAGAACTTAATAGATAGCCAATCAGTGTTTGCTCTGTCAATGAATGGATGAGAACATTAGGACAGCCTTAAAGGAGATTTTCTCAGATGCATCACAGGGGTCTCAGGCCCCCACCTGTGCCGCCAGACCCTCGCAGGGCCTCTGAGGTTTCTGCATTCTTTAGGTCTGCCTGGTTTCTTGGTTTATCTCTGCCTCTGCCCCTTTTAGGTGGATTCATTGACTCCTACCTCCCCTTCTCTCCCACTGGGTCTTGAGGCAATGACACCTTCGTGTTTTCCCAGCATCTCCTATTTGTACCACAGACCATGAGAAGTTGCGTTAACACAGAGACCATGTGGAATGCTCTTCAGAGGTGCACAGTACCCCACCCTCCTCCCTCTCTGCCTTTCACAACACTCCAGCGCTGCCGCACATGTGCCCCTCAAGCAGTGATGTGTTTAACGACTGGCTGGGGAAAAGGGGTGGTGAGGGGAAAGGGCGTACTGAGTTACAGCATTTGCCAAGTTCTGTGGTGTAAAATACTCCCTCTGTGGCCAGTCTGAAGCTACTGAGGTGATGTCAGCAAGCGCAGAACTGTGAAGAGGCACGGACTGGCACATCATCATGTGGTTTTTCCAGCATAGAGATACAGGAGACGTAAACACCCTCAAGAACATAAAGGTAAAAAGGAGTAAAATATGTAGGAGGTGATGAGTTTAGAGTACTTATTATCTTTCTTTTTAAAATAAATTTTTTACTTGTAAGTTTATACAGTTTAATTTTTAATAATGCCTCTGTTTAAGAACTGGTTCACAGGATTCCTCAAAATTTAGCAATTGCCTCTTGCAAGTCAGCACAAGCCAGCTGCAGCCACTGCGGCACGCCATGAGCTCATACTCAGTGATTCTCATCTGGTGGCTACTGGGCCCTCTGCCACCCACTGCCTGGAAAGAATTTAGTGCCCAGGGGCATCCTCTGGTTTGGGACTAAACAATCTCCTGATATCTTTGAATGTGTTTCTCTGATTGAGAAGGTTTTTAATTTGTCTGGTCTCTAAGAATAAAAAGAACGATTTGGCCGAGTGCAGTAGCTCACGCCTGTAATCCCAGCACTTTGGGAGGCTGAGGCGGGTGGATCACGAGGTCAAGAGATCGAGACCATCCTGGCCAATAAAGTGAAACCCCATCTCTACTAAAAATACAAAAAATAAGCTGGGCGTGGTGTTGGACACCTGTAATCCCAGCTACTCGGGAGGCTGAGGCAGGAGAATCACTTGAACCCCGGAGGCAGAGGTTGCAGTGAGCCGAGACTGCGCCACTGCACTCCAGCCTGGTGACAGAGACTCCGTCTGAAAAAAAAGGACAATTTATTGGTGTCTGCCCTATTTTCACAAGACGTGGCTGAGATGATTTACTGAATTCACCCAGAATTCTTTTATTTCCCTCTCAGGTGTTGGTCTCAGGGTCAGTTGCCCTCCGCACGCCAGACTGGCCGACCAGGGTGGGGAGTGAGGCAGCTTCTATAGAAACAGAACCACAGCTGCCTCCCATTGTCCCCACACCCCTGCACCATTTCCCTCTGCCTACCCGCTTGCTTCTCCCTGGACACAAAACAGCCAGGCAATTCTCAGGCCAGGAGATAATAATTCCTGCCAAGACGCTGCGACTCTGACCACCTCTGTTGGTTTCTTGCATTGTGTCTGCCTCCTGCCCCTTTTAGGTGGATTCCCTGACTCCCACCTCTCCTTCTCTCCCATTTGTTGTAGAAGCTGTGACACCTTCATGCTACCCAGGGTGTTTCTCATTTGTATCACAGGGTGTCTCTCATTTGTATCAGTAAGCTGTGAACACTTATGCTGTGATGACCTTGGGATAAGAATATAAACCCATGTTAACCACCATCACCATCTCACCATCATCATACAGCTATCATGACCAGTTTACCCCAACATCCTACCCCATAACCACCCCATAGCAACATCACCATCACCTCCGCCTCCACCAGCACCCACCATCACACCATGCTCCACAGCCATCCCACCATCGCCTCCACCAGCACCCACCATCACACCACGCTCCACAACCACCCCACCATCGCCTCCGCCTCCACCAGCACCCACCATCACACCACGCTCCACAGGCAGCTCACTATCACCAGTACCCCCTCCCCTGCCATGGTTATACCACCACCTCCCCGCCCACCATCCATCCCACTTCCTTTAATGAAAACAGGTGATGCTGCAGGGGCTGCATACAGTCCAGCAAGCCCTGTGGAGCGCTGGCTTGGCTCACCCTGTCCCATGGCTGCAGGCCGCTCCTCTTATCCACTAGGCCGCAGGAAGCACCTGTGTTGAACTGTTGCTCCTGGGCTCCTTCTGGGCTTTCTGTCTTTCAGACAAAAAATGATGAAGGCACTTTTGTTGGCTTAAGAATCTGGAAAGAGCAAAACTTCCCCCCAGCTACTCCTGTGAGCACCCTGACATGTTCCTTCTCTCCTGCTCCCTCCCTGCTGGTATCTGCTGGACCAGTTGCTGGGAGTAGCCCTGTTCGTTTTATCTCTTGTGCCAGGAGGCCCAGGCAGGGATATGCCTGGCAGCCCTGAGGGAGGGGGCAGGATGGGGAAGTCCTGCCAACTGGAGAAGCCTAGAACAAACCTTGAAGCCTCTTGCTTCAGTGGCCTCAAGAGACTCTCAGAGATGTTATCTGGACTGCACTGGAAGACTCTGGAAGACAGGAGGCCACAAACAGGAGTCCCATATCCAACTCCAAATCTCAGGCCCTAAACATGACAGGGGCTGCAAGTTGCAAGATGTTCATGGGCTGTTTTGATAATAGAGAGAACACGTGTGTCTGGAATTTATCTGTGTGAAAGAGATAAGGAAGTAGAATTTGTTGGTGAAAAATAAATGTCTTAAAAGTAGAAGCTGGGGCCCCAACTCTTCCAAGCCTACCTGGTCTGGGACCCTCTACCAGAGAAGGCTGGGAACTATCTTGGAACTCAGACCCTATGTCTTTTCAATTTTTCCTTCTTTAGTTCCTGAAGAGACAAGACAAGGATCTCATATTTGGCCTTACCTGGGCTTGTAAAACTGTGTTACCAGAAGCACTCTCAGGGCAGCTGTACTTGCTGCATATACCTGAGATGTCTATAGAATGATATAAAACACATGGCAAAAAATATTGGTTGCCTGTGGGGAGGGGATCTGGGCAGTGGGGTAGAAAGGTCTGACAACATTTTGAATTGGCGACGATTTAGGAAAATAGTTACTCTCTTCTAATACTAGTGGGAGTGCAAATTTAAATTGTGTGCAGCCTTGGCTGGGCGCAGTGGCTCATGCCTGTAATCCCAGCACTTTGGGATGTGGGTGAATCACTTGAGGTCAGGAGTTCGAAACCAGCCAGGCCAACATGGTGAAACCCAGTCTCTACTAAAAATACAATAATTAGCCAGACATGGTGGTGTGCACCTGTAATCTCAGTTACTCGGAAGACTGAGACATGAGAATCGCTTGAACCTGGTGGGTGGAGGTTGCAGTTAACCAAGATCATGCCACTGCATTCCAGCTTTGACAACAGAGCAAGACTTTGTCTCAAAAAAATAGAAATAAATAAATAATAAATTGCTGCAGCCTCTCCAAATTGGTGCAGCCTCTATGGACAGCGTTGGTCAGACTGGGTGGCTTAAACAACAGATATTTATGTTCTCACCCTTCTGTAGGATGGAAGTTCAAGATCAGGGCCTTTACGCTTGGTGTCTGGTGAAGGCTGTCTTCCTCACACGCCGTCTTCTCTGTGTCCATGCGGAAAGAGAAAGATCTCTGGTGTCTTTTCCTTTTCCTCTTCCTCTTCTTATAAGGACATCATTCCTATTGGACTGAAGCCCATTCTTATGACCCCACTTCACCTTTATTACCTTCCTGTAGGTCCCATTTCCAAATACTGTCACACTGGGGGCTAGTGCTTCAACATACGAATTTTTGGGGAGGACACAATTCAGTCCAGAACAGAGGGAAATTAAGTAGTTTGTACCAAAACTTTAAATGTCTATACTTTTTGCTGCTCTGCCTATGGATTATCCATTCTTTATTCCTTTACTTTCTTAATAAACTTGCTCTCACTTAAAAAAAAAGTCTGTACTTTTGCTTCATCCATTCTACTTCTAGGTATTTATCATACAAATGATCAAACAGGTGTAAAATAAGATTTATACAAGTATATTCAAAGCATTGATATTTATAATAGCTGAAGACTAGAAACTACCTAAACATCCATGCATAAGGTATTGGGTAGATAAATTATGGGACATGCATTCAATAAAATACATAAAGGTGAAAAAGAATGAAGTAACTCTATGTAAAAGGATATGGAAGAATCTCCAAGCTTGATTTGTTTGTTGTTCATTTGTTTTGAGACAGAGTCTTGCTCTGTCACCCAGGCTGGAGTGTAGTAGTGCAATCATGGCTCACTGCAGCCTCAACCTCCTGGGCTCAAGTGATCCTCCCACTTCAGCCTCCAGAGTAGCTGGGACTATAGGCACATGCCACCTACGTCTGGCTAATTTTTTATTTTTTGTAGAGATGGGATCCCACTATGTTTCCCAGGCTGGTCCTGAACTCTGGGGCTCAAGTGATCCCCCAGCCTTGGCCTCCCAAAGTGTTGGGATTACAGGCATGAGCCACCGTGCCCAGCCCAGGCTGTATTGTTAAGTGGAATAAGTGAGGTAGAGAACGAACAGTGTGAATAGTATGCTATCTTTGTGTAAAGGGTATGTGTGTGGGGGGAGAATATGTATGAATTTGCTTTTGTTTATATAGACTATTTCTAGAAAATTATCGCTTCTAGATAGAGAAACTCAGTGCCTAGGGACAAGGCTTTTTTCTATATGCCCTTTGTATCTTTGTGCCCTGAACATACATTTATATGTTAATGTTTTTAAAGTAACAAAAACTGTCAGGGGAAAGAAAAGTCTGGCTGAAAGAACTGTTTTCACCACAGAGAACCCTTCACCTGGGAGGGCAATGAGGGAGTTGTGGGCTGGTCTCCCTTTGGGGAATGTGTTCTCCTTCTGGTACTAGCAAAGAGAATCTTCTCTTTCCTGGCACAGTTCCCATGAGAGCTCCACAGAGGTCCAGTCTCTGGCAGTATTTCAGTCGGGGCACTTTTTGAGGAGCCCATGATGAGACAGATGCTGCTGCATTTGGGTTGGGCTGGGGAAAAGCGAGTGGGAGATGTAAGGAGGATGAAGGGAGGGGGTGACCAGAAAGGTCTGTCCCACGGCACCCACACCTTTCTACTCTCCAGCCTCTGGCAGAAAAACAACCCCTTAGCTGGTATGGACTCAAGAAGGATCTATTTATTTGTGAAACAAATACTTACAGAGCACTGTCATGCACCAGGAACTGTGTTAGGTACCGGTAGGTGCCGTCGGGAACCGCGCTAGGTGCCGGCAGGTGCCGCCGGGAACGGCGCTAGGTGCCGGCAGGTGCCGCCGGGAACGGCGCTAGGTGCCGGCAGGTGCCGCCGGGAACCGCGCTAGGTGCCGGCAGGTGCCGTCGGGAACTGTGTTACGTGCCGGCAGGTGCTGTCGGGAACTGTTAGGAACCGGGTTAGGTACAGCAGTAAATTAGATAGACGCGTCCCTGCCACCGAGGAGCTTCTATTCCAGCAGGGGGAGACAAACAATACTAAGCGTATACGTCATTAGCTATTTCTCTGTAGTGTGCTAAATGCTGTAAAAGAGAAGTTTGAGTGCTCTCGGACCTAGGTGTGGAAGGTCAGGGTAGGCTTCTCTTAGAAGGTGATATTTAAGCTGAGAAACTGGGAGGATAAACAGGAGTTAGCTAGGTAATAGGACAAGGGTTGGCGCCAGAGGAGAGAGAAAACAGCACGTGCACAGGCTCTAAGGCAGGAAGCAACAGAAAGCAGGTCAGTGGGCCTGCATCACAGAGAGAGATGGGGAGAGGTAAGGCAAGGGCTAAATCTTGCAGAGTTGAGCTGAGAATTTTGGATTTTATCCTCAGAGCAGTGAGAAGCCATTGAATGATATTTGAAGCAAGGGAGTAACACAATCAGATTTGCATTTTTAAAATACTGGCTAATATGGGGGAAATGATTTAGAGGGGGCAAAAAGGGAAGAGAGATGACAAATAAGAGACTAGAATAATAGCTCAGGTGAAAGATTATGGTGGTCTACTCCGGGGGGTGTTAGTAAAGATAGACATAGGCTGGTCATGGTGGCTCACACCTGTAATCCCAGCATTTTGGGAGGCCAAGACAGGCAGATCACCTGAAGTCAGGAGTTCGAGACCAGCCTGGCCAACACAGCGAAACCCCATCTCTACTAAAAATACAAAAATTAGCTGGGTGTGGTGGCTCGTGCCTGTAATCCCAGCTACTCAGGAGGCTGAGGCAGGAGAATTGCTTGAAACTAGAAGGTGGAGGTTGCAGTGAGCCAAGATCACGCCACTGCACTCCAGCCTGGGCCACAGAGTGAGACTCCATCTCAATACAAAAAAAAAAAAAAAAAAAAGATAGACATGGACAGATTTGACGGAGATGTAGGTTAAATGGCTATGACGTGCTAATGGACAGAATATCAGGTGGAGGGCAGAGAAGAAAAGATATTCAACATGACTCCCAGGTGCAAATAAGTTAATTATGCTGGCACATTGCTTTACAAAGCACTTTTGCATACATTATCTTGTATGATCTGAACCTCAATCTTGTAAACTACAATAAGGGATCATTATTCCAATTTTACTGATGAGAAAATAGGTTCAGAGAGTTAACATTTATTTTAGGGAATGTAAGATCAATTAATATACTGCCTTATTCCAGAAAGAATTTAAGACTAACAATGAAATATAGTATCGCAGAAGAGCACATTAAAATGATGCAAATGATGAAAGAACAAAGAAGGTGCCCAAACAGAGCCAAGGACGAGGCTAAAAGTGCACACTATAGCCTACCTTTGTGTTCCACACACAAGAAACTTACCTCTAAGCTCCAGAAGGGAGGGTTTCCCAACATCTCACAGCTTATCGTAAAGCCTAGACTCCAACTGAGGTCTTCCAACTCATACCCCACACATTTGATTTCACATTAGCCTTGATCCAAGCCACCGCTGAGAAGGTCTGTCTATTCAGCCTTCTTTTAAAATCTCTCAAGAATTTCTGTATCTAAATACAGCAGACTAGCTTGTTACCATCCTCTCGATTGGGAACAATTAGAAAAGTTGAATGAAATGTTTAAAATATCTCTTTGAAGGCATCAAGGCAGTGAGGACTTGAGGGATCAAGATCTTGGGGAGAAGAAGAGCAGAGAGTGAACTTGACACTGGCTGCCACTCTTCCATCTGGGGCATTTGCCCATTCGTACGTCATTGGCAGATAAGAGCCTGAGAATCTGGCAGGCTAGCAGGGTTTGAGTTTGAGGGTCATCAAGGATAAGGGGCCCCAATAAACACCCCAGGCTTTCTGTTGGGACCTCAGAAGGGCTATGCCCCAGGAGTTGAGGTAAGTAGGAAATAGACTAATCCTTATAAAAGGCCGAAGTCGGCCGGGTGCGGTGGCTCACACCTGTAATCCCGGTACTTTGGGAGGCTGAGGTAGGTGGATCACCTGATGTTGGGTGTTTGAGACCACCCTGACCAACATGGAGAAACCCTGTCTCTACTAAAAAAAAAAAAAATTAGCCAGGTGTGGTGGCCCATGCCTGTAATCCCAGCTACGTGGGAGGCTGAGGCAGAAGAATTGCTTGAACCCAGGAGGCAGAGGTTGTGGTGAGCCAGAGATCGCGCCATTGCACTCCAGCCTGGGCAACAAGAGAGTAACTCCGCCTCAAAAAAAAAAAAAAAAAAAAAAAGGCTGAAGCCTGGTTTTATATATATCTCCATTATGGCATTCTCCCACTATCCTAACGTCCTACCAGAAAGAAAATTCTCTGGAGGGTATTAGCATTATCCAGAGCCTGACATTATCTGTGATCACAGAGTTCTTTCTCACATTCCCACAGATTCATTCAGCATCCCAGCTCAGACCTTCTGCTAACATGCTATGCCAGGCACATGACCTGCTGCCCCTCAGGAAGCTCCAGGCTCTCATGGAGGCTGAAGCCAAGCCTATCCTCTGGGGTTGGAGGAAAGCTGAATATGTCTGAGATCAGCGCTCTGCAATCAAGTTCTTTTTGTCTGTACTCCTGAAAAGGCAGCAGCCCCAAAGCTGGCACCAAGTGGTTCCTGGATACTAGAAAATCGGGTCTCAGGGACAGGTAGAGAGGTGGTACCAGCTGCGCATTAGTTGGTTGAATGCTGGTCAGCAGGCAGATGGTGAGGAAGAAAAACTGAACAGTGGGGCTTGGAGGGCCAGGGACTAAAGGAGGAGCGGGCTCTGGGAAACAAAGTGTGGCTCTTGCTGCTGCCTGCCCTTTCCACACAGCCACCTCCCACCTCTCCAGTTATTCACCAGGTTGGGGTGAATGAGA
Source organism: Theropithecus gelada (assembly GCF_003255815.1). Classification (NCBI taxonomy): domain Eukaryota; kingdom Metazoa; phylum Chordata; class Mammalia; order Primates; family Cercopithecidae; genus Theropithecus; species Theropithecus gelada. Next base: position 18,629,712 of record NC_037674.1, read on the forward strand.
GCTTCTGACACTTCCTTGAACTTCAGGCTAACGTATGACACTAACAAAGACACCTGTAGGACCCAAGTATATGCCTATGGGAGAACTGGGCAGTGTGACATGGTGGGAATTTGGAATCAGACAGACTTTGCTGTGTGGTCTTAAATTAATTACCCAATTTCTCTGAACTAGATAAAGTCCTTTTATCTCATGATTGTCCTTTGAATGCAAGCAAAGCCAAAACTAGTTTTGGTCAACTTAAAAAAACAAGAGTATGAAGGAGCTCCTAGATTGACGGGAGAGAACCAGACTCAGGAGACCAGTCTCCTAGACTCGGGACTAGGAGAAGGATGGACTCCAGGGCAGCTGGAGGGACTAGGCAGCAGGAACAGAAGCTGGTCTGTCTCTGGGTCTTTGCTGCTGAGACGGATGGACTCCAGGTTTCTCCTTTCTCTAACCCACTTCACTCTGCAGTCGAAGTCCTGGGAGAAGTGTCTGATTGTTCCAGCATAAGTCGCATGCCCACCTCTTGGCCATGGGTGGGCAGAGTTTCTTCACTGGCAGATCCACCAAGGATACACACAATAAGGAAAAAGAAATTCCTTCAAAACCCCTTTTTGCCTGGAGCTGAGCTGAATGTTGTCAGAAGAAAATTATACTGAGGGCCGGACACAGCGGCTCACGCCTGTAATCCCAGCACTTTGGGAAGCCGAGGCGGGCGGATCACGAGGTCAGGAGAACGAGACCATCCTGGCTAACATGGTGAAACCCCATCTCTACTAAAAATACAAAAAATTAGCCGGGCGTGGTGGCAGGCGCCTGTAGTCCCAGCTACTCGGGAGGCTGAGGCACGAGAATGGTGAGAACCCGGAAGGTGGAGCTTGCAGTGAGCCTAGATGGGGCGACTGCACTCCAGCCTGGGCGACAGAGCGAGATTCTATCAAGAAAGAAAGAGAGAGAGAGAGAGAGAGAAAGACTGAGTTCCACTAGGGGTGGGGTATGAGGGGTTGTGAGGTTGTCCATTGGGAATGGGTTGAGGAGAACCTTATTTACCCTGTTTATTGGTCTATTCCCTACACCTAGAACATTCAGCACATTAGGAACTCAAAAAATGTTAAACGAATGAACGAAAGACAACCTTTGCTGAAGGGGGCCAGCCCCCCACACCTGTGGGCGTTTCTCGTCAGGTGAGAAACGAGAGACTGAGAAAAGAAAGAGACACAGAGACAAAGTATAGAGAAAGAAAAGTGGGCCCAGAGGACCGGCGCTCAGCATACAGAGGACTGGCCCCTAGTAGAAACTCAGTAAATCTTTGTTGAATGAAAGAATTCATGAATGTGGTGTTAAAACCAGGACTCATTAAAGAGTCCTAGGGTGCAGTTCCTGAAACCTTCCATGTGCTTCAGAGGTCATTGTGTCTGTAAGATGTTGCTCTTTCTGGTGTTTTCCTTAAACTATTTCTCATGATTGTCAGGTAATAATTATAAGATGAAATAATTTTAAGTTACTTCCAGTTCCCTGCCAGTAGCTCCTGGTTCTCAGCCCACTCTCTCACAGGACTATTTCCCTACTTTCCCTAGTTCTTACCACATGCCCTTCTATCCCTCTGATTAACTACACATACCCTTTGGTTTATACATACTGGAAGTCTTTATCTTCTTTATTTACTGTGAGTGTATTTAATGGGACAGCTGTCTCAGTCACGTAGCCAGTACTGAGAGAGCAAGTGCATCATGTCTTTCTTTGTGCAGAACTTTGTGCAGTGACACAAGAGGAGATAATGCTCAGAATTGTTTTGTGTTCAGTAGGACCCAGAAAGGGTGGAGTTTGCGTGACCACAAATACAGGCTGCAACTAATAGAAAACTCTGAGAGTATTCCATTCCCCACTCAAAGTCTACCTCATTGTGTTATTCAGCTGGTTTTATCTCCCCAGCCAACGCAAGGCCATCCAGGACCACAGTGCATCGGTGAGTTTTGAGTGAATAGGCTGGTACTGTTAGGACTGAGGGACCTCTTGGATGTGATGTGGGAAAGGATTCAAAGGAAGGCCAAGGTTGAAAGGTCTCCCAGGCTTTTTTCTTTTCACCAAGACACAAAGATGGTAGGTAGGTAGTATGTAGAAATACCTGTGAGTTTTTGGCTTTTCTAACTGGATCGTAGCTGATACACCACCTGTGGGTATCTCACTTATTTCTTGACGTGTCCATTGTTTATCTCCGCTGCCTCCACTAGAAATGTAAGCTCCATGAGGGCAGGGACTTTGCTTTGTTTACTTTGTACCCCTACACTCAGAATCATTTCTGGCATATGCTAGGTACTTGATAAATACTTTTTTGAATGAATGAATAGGAGACTCCAGCATCCAGGGAACAGATAGGAAAGTGATGATTACATGGGGCAAAGGAGGGCAAGGTCTGAAGTTTATTCATACTAGGGAGTTAGCTATTGCAACAACACAACGACAGTGAGCTGTTCAGCCTGTCTTTTTCTTTCCTGGATATCTGGGGCAGGGGGCAGTAAGTCATGGCCAAGTCCTACCAGTATCCTCTGACCTCTGTGCCAAATCACGCTTCTGGATAGGAGACTGTGGAATCCCTGGAATCTCTGGACGGGACACAGTGGAATCCCTGGGCCCTAAAAAGAGTCCAAGGGAGCTGTGCAAATGGTCCAGGGAAATATCCATCCATAGACATTTCCTACCTGTTCTCTGGATGCTGGAGTACCCTACTCATTCATTCAAAAAATATTTATTGAGTGCCTAGCATAGCCAGAAATGGTTCTGAGTGTAGGGGCACAAGGTAAATAAAGCAAAGTCGCTGCCCTCGTGGAGCTTACATTTCTAGTGGAGACAGGGGAGACAGACAATGAACACGCCATCCCCTCTGCTGCTCTCGCTGGAGCCCTGTGAAGCCTCTGTTGTGGTGGGGAATGGCGCAGCTCGCATTTGAACTTGCTCCTTTTCCTGAAGCTTGAAAGGCACATGTCCGGCGCGTTGCTCCAGAATTTATAATGCAAAGTCTACATAAACATTCCTGTAACCCTTGATGTCCTTAAACTTGTTGCTTCTCATATTAGCTTGGATCTGCCTTTGGCCACTCTTGAAGGGGACGGTCTCCAGAATGATGCTCGCTTGATGTTGGGGTTTGAGGACTCCAAGGCTGCAACAGAGAATGCAGCATGCCAGAAAACCACAGGCATGATGATGACCCCGGAGCCCTTTTCCACCCAGCTTCCTGAGTGCGAGGGAGTGCTTCCGCTTTCCCTTCCCCAGTGTCGTGAGTCTGGCCCAGGAGCCCATGTCCAGGGAGAAGGATAGTGCTAATCTCACGGAGGGGAAAACAGAAGAGAAGGCTGAACACTTGCAGCACTTACAGGACTTTCTGCTGTTTCTTGAAGAGGCCACTTCCTTCCACGGTCAGCACACAGTCCTCAACCTGCTCCGAGAGGGGGTTTGAAAATATCACCTGTATGGAGAGTGGCTGGTTCACAATGGCTGCTCCTAGAACCTAAACAGACCAGGAGGGGAAGGAGAATTAGTTCTCATTCCCCAACTCATGAGACATTTACGAAGGGCACTGTTCTGTAAGGTGGCAGGATACGCCATCCCCGAATATGCCACTTTGGCATAAGAATTACTTTGAACTGAAGACAATTGAGAAGAAGCAGATATAAGAAAAGCTCTCTGGTTGCCCCTTATTTGCCTAAAAGCAGGACATAAATTTACAAAGGTGTCCCCCCTCCCCTCTCTACCAAGAAGGACAAAGGCTGATCACCAGAGATGACTTCAGACCTTTATGAGCCTGGAGAGGGCACCAGAGGAATCTACACAACAGACTTCCTAACTAAGTTGTATCTACCATGAGTTTCCCATGTATTTGCCTTCCCCAAATTCGCCACCCCTTGAGATTCAAGGTCCTTTCCCTTTCTCTTGTCACTTCTCTGAAAACATATTGCTTCTTTGCTAAGATGCCATAAAAGCCCAAGTTCCAGCCAAACCTTCATGTTTCCCCACCAGAGGGGGCTCCATGGGCTTACTTAACAGGGTCTAGGAGGCTGGTTGGCCTTGGGGAGACAGCACGGGAAGGAAGGGAGCCCTTGAAATCTTCCCACTTGGAAGATCACAGAATGTCAGAGCAGGAGGGGTCCTCAGAGGCCACCTACTCTAATCCCCTCTCTGACAGTTCAAGAAGCAGAGGCCCAAGGCCTTGTCTGAGGATGCACAGTCAAAAAATGGCAAATCTGAACTGACTTTCAGACAGGGCTCTCCCCCGACCAGACACCCTCCCATCTGTGCTCACTTTCCTTATGTTGAACCATGGGGAAGGCCAACAGCAGGAGTGGCACAAGAGGGATCTCTTCTGTTGTCCATGGCACCTGTTCAAGGACCCATCCATAGGGCCTCTAGTGGGTGGTACAAGAGGATGAAGATCTCTCAGACAAACATTTCCCTCCTGGGGCACCAGAAGAGGCAAAGGAGGGAGAGGATGCTCTCCTAAGCAGGCCCAGGCTGCCCTCTCACAGGGCTTCACCCGCTTCCCACCAGATCCAAGGGGCCCCACAAGCCATTTGCAGGACTCCTGCCTACATTAATCGTGATGCTCGGATAAGATAAGGTGATGATCTTGTTCACCAGGATTTTCTCGGGACTGCTTTTCTCTTCACCCAAGGCACTGATGCGGATCAGCTTGTCTGTTGACAGGTACTGGCTGTACTGGGAATAGGAGATTTTGCAGGGGTAGGTCTTTGCTAGAGAAAGAACACAAGGATGGGGTGAGAGAAGCTGAGAAAATCAGCCAGACCTGGGTTGGACCTGGGGTCTCTCTTCCACAGAGAAGAGAGAGTCAACAAGTACCAAGTCCCGGGGAAGCAGGTGGCAGCTTTTCAGATGAGGAAATGCGCTGGAAAGAGCCAAAATAGCTGTCCAAGGCCATTCTGCTAGGAAATGGGAGAGCTAAGGCTCCAACCAAGGTCTCAGAGACTCAAAATCTCAGGTTTTTCCTGCAAAACCGGCTACTTTTGTTGGGGTGGGAAAGGAGGAGGAAGAGAAAGGAGGCAGAGAGGAGATACTAGGAAGGAAGGAAGGAAGGAAGGAAGGAAGGAAGGAAGGAAGGGAAGAAGGAAGGAAGGAAGGAAGGAGGAAAGAAAAGAGGGAAGGAGGGGGATCATGCCAGAGGGGACAGTAGGAATCACAGTGTCTCAGGGGTCTGTCCCCAGAACCCTGTTGGCTGGCTTGACCGCACCGACGTTGCCAAAACCGACTCTGCGGACACAAACTGTGCACATGCGTACCTTCTTTAGGAGAGAGTGTGATGAACGCTGTGTCCTGCCAGAATGGGGACAGGGGACTGCCATCGTGCAGCAGAGACTGGGCACTCAGGTTCACTTTGAGGTCCTTGAACTGAGAGGACATGTTGAGGGCCAGCAGGACAAAGCATATATCTTGGCCCATGTTGGGTGGGTCGAGCAGCTTGAATTTCAGGGAGACTTGGACCACATCACTGGGTCGAAGGGAAGGTGTATGCAGGCTCCGAGGGCTGTCCCGGCTCAGTGGGGTGGGCCTGGAAGGTTGCAACTCTGCTCCTCTTCGGGAGCTATGGAACCTTCCAGCCTTCAGCTTCTGCAAAGCCTTCAGAAACACCTGCCTCTCCTGGAGGGAACCTGAAGGTGGGGAGAGCGCAGCACCAGCTGTGAGCCAGGCTGACCAGGGTACACTGAGGCTGAGCACCATCCCCCACCCAGTATCTCCACCACCAACTTCAGGCCTTCACTCCCAGTAACAAGCACTCCCTCCACTCCTCATGTGCTTTCCCAGGCAGGCTCTGCTGGCCACTTCACACCCATCCTCCCGTATCAACCACAAGCAAGGTGTATTACCATTACCATTTTTCTTCTTCTTATTCTTCCATACACAGATAAAGAAAAGGAGGCTAACAGAAGTCATGTCACCTGCCCGAGTCACACAACTAGTAAGGAGCAGAGCCCAGGCGGGAGCCAAACCTGCCCAACTCTAAAACCTGTGCTTGTGACCGCTCAACTCTATCCTGATGTCCTCAAGGGAAAGACAAAGGCCCACAAACGCAGAGAAATAAACCTCTTAAAGACAGCAGGGCATGGTGTGATTTCCTGCTCCACAGCCAGATTATTGTTCAGGGATAGACTAATTCCTGGAAACTGAGAGAAAGGAGCAGCACAGTAAATAAGTAAATACGTATGAAAGGAGGTCTAGGTGTGCGGAGTTCCCAGAGTGGCCTCAGCTTCCCCGCTCTATCCCGGGGGTCCCTGTGGGCCGCATGTGCAGGAATACTTGCCCACGCCTCCCTTATAATTCCAGAAGCTGCCTTTGTTGAGTACTTACTCTCCCCAGGGACCAGTTCTACCCCTTCAATGCATTTGCCACAACATCCTGAAGCAGAGGCCACTTTTATACCCTTGCTCTGCGGGTCGTTCTAAGCCCAGTTCCAGACAAAAGAGAACCTGAAGACATTTGCTTCAGTAAGAATGGGCCCAAAGGCTGAGTGCAGTGGCTCACACCTGTAATCCCACCACTTTGGGAGGCCAAGGAGGGTTGACCACTTGAGGTCCGGAGTTTGAGACCAGCCTGACCAACATGGTGAAACCCTGTTTCTACTAAAAATAAATAAAAAAAAAAAATTAGCCAGGCGTGGTGGCAGACACCTATAATCCCAGCTACTCGGGAGGCTGAGACAGGAGAATTGCTTGAACCCTGGAAGCGGAGGTTGCAGTGAGCCAAGATCACGCCATTGCCCTTCCAGTCTGGGCGACAAAGCAAGACTCTGTCTCAAAAATAAAATAAAATAAAATAAAATTTAAAAAGTGTGGGCCCTGATAGATGGGAATCCGATTTAGCGCATCTGCGGTCTGTGCGACCCCAGACCCTGCCAGGCTGGGTGGGAGGAGACTGAATACTGCTGGCCCAAGGAGCACCTGAGCAGGACACCCGGGCCCACCGGGGTATGGCTCCAATCCCCCTGAGTCCACAGGGGACCCTGTGGGCCTCTGTAGCAAATGCGGTCACAGCCCCGCCCATATCCCCTTGGCACTTGCCATTTCAGTGCCCACAGACCCTGCTTCTCAAATTACAGCCCCTGCAACTCTGTCTGAGTCTTTCTCTGCTACCAGAGCAGACTCAGCTCATGCATGGGGCGGGCCAGAAGTGCGAGAGAATTTACATCCCCTAGGAACAGCCCTCAACTCATGACCGACAGGAATTGATGGATAAACACCCTAGACCCTGTGCCTGTCTGGTGCGATAAATCTGCAGTGTTGTTCAGCACTTCACACCGAATCAGTGATAGGGTTGCCAGATTTAGCAAACAAAAATACAAGGCAATTTAATTTGAAACAAACAATAAAAAATTTGGGACATCTTTTTTTTTTTCTTTTTCTTTTTCTTTTTTTTTTTTTTAAAGAAATGGAGTCTCACTCTATTGCCTAGACTGGAGTGCAGTGTTGCCATCATAGCTCACTGCAGCCTCAAATTCCAAGGCTAAAGCGATCCTCCCATCTCAGCCTCCCAAAGTGCTGGGATTGCAGGTGTGAGCTACAGCTCCTGGCCTGGGACATACTTACACGAAAGCATTATTTGTCCTGTATTTTTCCTGGCAACCCCACGCCCAGAGCTCCCAGCCAGCTGTCACTGTGCTAACAGGCTTGAAAATGTACCCTTACATCCATTTCCTCCCCTTCCCTGTCTCCCTTCCTCACTCTGCTACCAGCATTTCCAGGATAGCTTCAAAAATAAACCACTTGTATTTGAATGCTTGCCTCAGGATCCATTTCTGGGGCAACCCAGCCAAGATGAGGCCAAAGGCCGCAGGGAGAGGGTGGTGATGGCACTGCTGGGCTGCGTTCAACACTCGCCCCCTACTGCGAATCCCCTTTCCAGGTGGGGAATTCTGGAGCCTCCCTGTGTCTGTCCCCGAGGCCCATGTAGACGAACCACAGACACCCACTCATCAGTACTCCCAGCAACTGCTCAGCCCTCCCTGCCGCCCTCTACCCACCCTGCCTTGCGCCTGCTCAGATCCTCCCCAGCCAGATCACGCCTCTGGCCCTCACCCCGCCTCTGGCCCTCACCCTGCCTCTGGCCCCCATGGACTGGATATTTTTGCCTGGTTCCCTGGTAGTTGAACGTAGTGGCTGGCGTTTCTCAGTTTCCCCAGGCATTCATCTATACCGGATTAACACAGCCTCCCTGTGGCCCTGCTGCCAGGGCTGTCACCTCAGAGTCAGCCTCTGGTCCTGCCAGCCCCGCAGGGAGGAGGGTGGGAGTGAACATCTGGGCTCGCCTCAGCCTGTCCTCCAAAGACTCAGTGAAACACAGTGAATTAAACAATACCCTAAATAAAATAAATGAATGGCATAGTGTTTACTAAATTCCCTGCCGTCTTCAGTGGGAGGCTGATTTTGGGGCGGGAAGCAGGGGTGAAGGATTCATATTCTGTTTGGGCTCCACAGTCCATGCGAGCGCCTTGTGGCGGGAGCTCGCTGGCCTGCAGGATGTGGGGTGGGGGTGTGACGAAGAAGTGAGGCCGTGGGCCACCCCAACTAGGGCCTCAAAACTGAACAGCTGAGGCGACCGTGGGGCTGGGTCCTGCCTCTCAGATGCTCTCTGGCTCCCCGAGGTGGGGGAAGGTGTCTGCAGGACTGGGGCTGTGAGTAGGGCTGGCTTACTTACTTACCTTCTTCGTACTTGTAGTTCTCTGTGATGTCAGCCCGCTCATCACTCTGGATGCTCTTTGTGCTGATAAAATTGCCAACAGAACTCGTGTCCTGGTGAAGTTTCTGCTCCTTCCCTCCCTGGACGAGCCAGGACATGCAGTCAGCATTCACCATCGAAAACACAAAGGGCGTGTCGTAGTTCAGGTCCACTTCTCCTTCTTTGATGGCTCTGACAGAGGCAGGGCCGCAGCAGTAGACGCCTGAAGGAGAACAGGGGAGCCTCGGTGGGCCGTTTGTTGCAGGGCTGGGCAGGGGTGGGGCACTTCCCATGGGAGCGGGTCCTGCCTTTCTTCTGGAGAGCCTCACCGTTGCTCATCTCCTGAGGTGTGGCGTCCAGCACCTGCCAGCCTCCATATCCAGGGGGCAGATCCTTCCGGGCCATCCAGCACTCATTCCAGACATGGAAGTTCCTGTGCCAAACAAAGCCAAGGGAGACGTTGTACTGCTTGGTCTTTCTAGAACAAGGCAAGGGATGGACAAGCAAATGAACTGTTGGATAGAAAGAGAGACTTAGCACACACAGGGCTTGAAACCTCTGTGGATAGCCAGGCACGATGGCTCATGCCCGTAATCTTAGTAGTTTGGGAGTCTGAAGTGACAGGATTGCTTGAGCTCAGGAGTTCAAGATTAACTTGGGCAATAAAGGAAGACCTTGTCTCATAAAAAAAAAAAAAATTAACTAGGCATCGTGGCGTGTGCCTATAGTCCCAGCTACTTGGGAGGCTGAGGTGGAGGATCAGTGGAGCCTGGGAGATCAAGGCCGCATTGACCTCGATCAGACCACTGCGCTCCAGCCTGGGCAGCAAAGCCAGACCCTGGCTCAAAAAAATGACTAATTAGTGACAGGTCTTCCTCTCGTGGACCTCTGTTTGCCTCCCAGAAAAGAGTTTCCCTCTGCGGACTCAGCTTGTGAACAGAAAGTGAAGGCTTCCAGAGTCCACTGAAGTTAAAAATCCTTCACTGTCTCATCAAACAGTCTTCCTGGCCCCTTTGTGTGTGTTGCTGACTCACAGAGGCAGTTGCCGTCTTTGTATTCGGAGGTAAGGCCGTCCTGTGGTCAGAACTGTTGGCACTCAGGAAACAATACTCCAAAATGAAGGGCTCAGAAGCAGAAGTGTTTTTTTGGACCTTTTCCTGTCTTCCTGTCTTCCTGTCTCTCAGTCTCATTTACCCCCATGGCTAACCATAGAAATTAAAATCTCTCTTCCCCAAGGTGGGAAGGTCATGGAAACCAGAACCCCTTTTCCCCAAAGGCAGTCTTAAAACCTAAAAATATTGCCCTGGCTTTCCCTCTGCCTTTGTGTATAAGAATTGGCCATAAAAATTTTATCTGACCTACCTTGTTTGACTGTAGGTCAAAAGACCCTCATTCTAGAGAGGGTTCTGCCCCATGTTGGGAAGGAAGGAACTCATGCTCAGAGAGGCCAATCAGAATGTAGACAGACAGGGCTGGGTTTCCCCGCTCAGTCTATTAGCATTAGGTCATACCATTTGTCCAAGCATATTTCTACGTGGCTGTCCATACTCTGTTAGATTAAGCATAAAGATGGACAATTTCCCCTGTATCTTTGGGTCTTCATTCCGAAGGCTCCTGTGTATACGTTAATAAATGCGTATGCCTTTTCTCTTATTGATCTGATTTTGTGAGTTGATTTTTTTTTTTTTTTTAACAAACCTTCAGAGGGCAGTGGGGAAATTTTCTCCAGGCCCCACAGAACCAGGAGGTTCTGCGAAGGAGGTGACAAAGATGAAAACCTCAACCCGGGGCAGAACGTTCTTATGATTGTGAGACTTCTAAACCCCAAATGGGCTTTGTTCAGCTGTCTCCCAGCTGAAAATTGGCAAGAGGTGTGGGGGCAGCCTTGGCGTTGGGGGGGCGGGGTGGAGGAGGTGAAGGGGAGGGAGCAGACTCACGGACATCGTCCTGCCCTTCCTCCTGCCATGGGGCTTGGCTCTGATGTGTGGCCCTAGAAATAGGTTGAGAGGTTGTTTCTCACCAGATAGTATCCTTCTTCTTATTCCCCAAAATCCGGCCCGTGTTGTCATAATACTCGTCTATGATCAGGTTTCCATCTGTGTCGTGTCCAGAGTCGAAGTTGGTGATCACACGGGTGGGGATCCCCAGGCACCTCATCACTGCAAAAGGGCAGAAAAAAGTCACCTGTGAGCTGTAGATTCCAGACCTGTGTATTCCCGGACTTTGGGGCCTGGACCTGGAGAAATCTTCCGTCCGTCATCTGCAGGACCGTGCTGGAGCTGTTTGGAACACTGGAATAGTGATATTTCCAACTTCCCTCCCCACTTCTGGAGCTCATGGGAGAGATTCTATGCAAAGGTCGGGATGCTGACTGCTCAGACAGGCACTGCCTGAGCCAATGAAGTCTAGCAAGCTGTGAGCTCTGCTTATGCCACGAGAGTGAGACAGGCATGCCTTTCCTTTGGCAAAACTCAGAGTCCCGACTCAACTGCACTTCTCTTCTGGCCCTGAATCTCCATCTTCAAGCTACAGCTGGAATTCTATTCCTTTCTGTGATTAGGATGATTGCTCGAGACTATCAGATTCTCAAGCAAAACATTCTGTATGATTTTTCCTGGGTGTATGATCTTGGAAGCCTCTCTAGGAAAGCATCACAGATCAAGCCAACAAGGAAAGAAAACCACGTAACAAGAGCTTAGAAAAGTGAGAGTTTCCACCTCGTAGAGACATTATTGAAAGAAGGCAGAGTGCTGTCTTTATTCCTGGGGGCCATGCATTCTGTTTGCCAGCCAACTCCCTTTCTTTATCCTCTGCGGTATTTCCATTCTGTGCTTTTTTTTTTTTTTGAAGTAAAAAAATCACACTCCAGCCCTAGTTCCCCAGGGAATCTCGGCTCACTGCAACCTCCGCCTCCCGGGTTCAAGTGATTCTCCTGCCTCGGCTCCCTGAGTAGCTGGGATTACAGGCGCACACCACCACGCCCGGCTAATTTTTTTTTTTTGGATTTTTAGTAGAGATGGGGTTTCACCATGTTGGCCAGGCTGGTCTCGAACTCCTGACCTCAAGTTATCTGCCTGCCTTGGCCTCCCAAAGTGCTGGGATTACAGGCGTGAGCCATTGCGTCTGGCCTCTGTGCTCTTTTAAGTACAAGAAAATCCCACCATGAAATGCTGTGGGGATCCCTGTCCCTTCATGTCCAGCAATGACAGCCCACTCAATTTAATAATGACAATAATAGTATCTACCAGCTGGGCATAGTGCTAAATGCTTCACACACATTATCCTCAAGACAATGCTGTATGACCGCTACTATTATTATCTCCATTTTGAAGACAGAGAATCAGAGGCTAAGAAAGCTTGCTACCTTGACCAAGGTCACACAGCTAAGAAGAGGCAGAGCTACCACTAACATCCTGGTTTCACTGCTAAGCTTGCAGTCAATACCGAGTCCAGCTCTCAGTAGTATGCATGCAGTTCAGCATCTTAGTGTTTCCACCTAATTTTATATCCCAAGCATTTTCCTCTATTATCAAATATTTGCCCAAAGCAAGATTTTAGTGGTGATTACTTTGAAACATTTAGTTGGTTTTCAGTTTTCCCCCTGTTGTAAATACTGTGATAAATACCTTTGTAGATCAACATCTCCCTTCCTCTGGGACATATTCTAAGGGGTAAAATGACCGAGTCAAAAATATGGTTATTTCTAAGGGTTCTTCACACACACTACTGTCATTTCATAAAAACTTACAATTTTTAGTTTAAACATTTAATTGCATACAGATTTTAGCTCACCCTCTTCTTATTCTGCACTTTGACACACAGCCTCTCTAGGCCAGGGTGGCGACAGGCCTCTGGATGGGACCAGAAAAGGGAGGGGAGAAGCCCAAAGGGAGCCTTGAGCTTGCGTGGCAGGTCTGAACAGGGCTGAAGAACTAGGGCAGGCAGTGGGTAGAGCTGACTAAGTGGGTTGTAGGTGGAGGTGACACAGGACGGCTGCAGAGGTGAGGCTGAAGGTTGAAAAGCTGTCACTGAAGGACCCTGAGACAGCAGGGAGACAAGAGAGCAGCATTGCAGAGGCACATTTATGCTAAAAGTACAGTCAGGAGGGTGGATGATGCTCACAGTAACAAGAAAATGTGCCAAGGAGGAGGGCAGGGAGGCAGAGCAGGGAGCAAGCCTCCCCCTGCCCTTCACCCGGATGGACGAGTTCATGAGTGGCCACCTGAAGGGTCAGTAGTGGTGTCAACTCCTGCTAAACATGACTTGATGAGCACTGTCCTACCCTAACACAAGCAACCGATCCTGAAGCACTTTGAAGTTCTCTGAGACCAGAGTACGAGGCTTGTGATGAACTGTTTACAAGTCTGTCTTCCTAAGGGCAGGGATTGTGTGTTATTCATCTTTCTCATTACTCAGCTATTAATAATACAGGGCAAGGCCCATTTTGCATCTTGCTGCATCTTTGCTGGATGGATGGATGGATGGATGGATGGATGGTGTCTTGTGAATCTTTTGCCTGTTCTGGTGATTTGTGAGTTCAACACACCACTATCCTAATGGCCGTGTGATGCTTTGGGTACCAAGCTCAACTGTCCGTAGAGCATAAGCTTTGAGTGGTGATGGATTTGCACTGATCCAGTCTCACCCTTTGCTTATCATGGCCTGTGAGAGGACTTGGATGGGGAGCAGATTGTCACAGTAGAACAGAATGAAGTTACAGAGGGGCAAGAATGGTTTCTTACATAGGGGGTGAAGCGAAGGCATCAGCTTCAAAGCACTCAGATCTGTGCAGCAGAAGCCGTGCACACGCATGTTTCCAGGGGCCTTATTCCCTCTGTCCTTCTGGTTCTGTCCTCCTACAAAGAGCTCATCCCGACTATGGCTTTCTCTCCCACTTGTGTGCCCAGGACTCTTGAATTTGAATCTTGAGCCTGTCTGGAGACCTTGCTGTCACTGAACACATCCCTCACTGAACTTACTCCCTTCCAGCCTTTCTAGTCAAGGGCATCATCATCATAGGTACCAGAAATGGTGCCAAGCACGGCGCGGGGATTATCTCCCTTAGTTCTCTTCATGCCCATATGATTATCCCAACTTTAAAGATGAGACACCTGGAGCTTAGAGAGGTAAGGTCACATGGCAGAAAGAGAAAAGCCAGGGCAGGACATAAACCCACGTTTCTCTGATCTCAAAGCCTCTCATGCTTTTAACTGCAGGCCACAACACTGCAACGCCACTGGACATCCCAGCCACACCTCAGTCTCAATGCACCTTCCTCTGTGAAGTTTTCACCAATGACTCCACACCACACTCATCCCTTCTCGTGCCCTCACATAACCCTGATCACCTGTGTCACACATTTCAGCACTGGATTTGGCTGTCTGTAATTTAATGTGTCTGTCTTATCTTGTCTGCCAAATTACACATCCCCCTAGAGTTGAGCTCATATAAGACTTTTCTTGCATTTCTACATTCCTAGTACAAGGCTGGGCACAGGGTAGGTGCTCATTATATTCCTGTTAAAGTAAGGCACCTTTAACCTGTTCCTGCAGACTCTCAGTCCTGATGACTCACAGCTTGACGTGAGATTTAGGTGACCTGTCACTGATGATTTTGAGGGCTCTGAGTCCGAGTCCCTCGTAAAAGAGAAACCCACGTGGGGAATCTGTGCTTATGGACATGCATACACTACATGCACATGCACTGATGCAGTGACAAGTGGGCAAAGGTGAATGAGATCTCAGAGTTGGGAAGGGGCCACAGAGTTATCAAGGTATATCACTCTGCATTCTCAGCATCAGCAATTACATTTCTTCATTCAGCCATTTAGTAGTCATTCAGTGATAAGTGATGAGACCAGGTAGTCAATTAGATGAAGAGGATACAAAAATGAAAGACATTCCTGCCTTCAGGGAAGATAACTCCACTTGACTGGTAGTGGACCATGTCCTAATGGTGTATTAAAATGATGAGGATGGGGCCAGGCACAGTGGCTTAGGCTGGTAATCCCAGCACTTGGAGAGGCCAAAGAGGGAGGATCGCTTGAGCCCAGGAGTTCGAGACCAGCCTGGGCAACGTAGTGAGACCTCACCTCTATAAAAATAAAAAAAATAGCTGGGTATGATGGCGCTGTGGTCCCAGCTACTCAGGAGGCTGAGGCAGGAGGATTGCTTGAGCTCAGGAAGTTGAGGCTGCAGTGAGCCATAATGGCACCACTGCACTGCAGCCTGGGTGCTCCAGCCCGGGTGACAGAGTGAGATCCTGTCTAAAATAAAATAAAATATCTAGTATGTTTCAGGATTGGCTGTAAAGTTCTTTTTGCTCCCATGTGGACATGTGGCCCTAATTTTACAAGAAAAATTCAGTGGAAAGTTAGAGTTCAGTTTATTGAAATGCATTCAGTTAGCTTTACTGCCACAATCCCATGGCTTTTATTGAGAAATGTGGCCAAAACTTAAGCTCATAGAGCCCAAGTAATTGAGTGTAAATGTGATGACTTTTATCACCTTTTAGTTTCTCCCTGAATGCATTAAGCTTCCAAATGATAAATATATCACTTTCTGCTCTTTATCCCATGCCTTTAATCGTCCCTTATAACCAAGATGATCATATTGCTTTGGTCTTTCAGATTTGCTATCACTAGATCATATTTGAACTGTTCTCTCTCTCACCTGTAATGGGAAGGAAATGAAATCTTATTTGTTTCCTTAACAGTACCTTAAGTATGCAAAGGTATACCATCTGTTTTCCACGATAATCTCCGGTCTTCTAGCCTGCACTAAGACAAGGCCCTACCAAAATTATTTTTTGATAAGGGGTTGGGGGCAATTAAGAACTGAACTCTAGTCATCAAAGTGCAATAACCTGTTACTCAAGAAGTACAAATGAGCACTGTTTGCAGAGAAATAGGACATGGAAACAAGGATATCAACCTTGAAGGAGCAAAGCGCAGCATGTAGGACCTGGGTCATGTATTAGCTGAAAATGGCAGCGCAGAAGGTGGCAGTGGGCAGTTACCATGGAGTTGTGAGACCTGCTCTGTGGCTCTGTGGCACATTTGTAAGGGTTATCTGGGTGTGTGTGGCGGGGGGAGGGTCTTAAATGGCAAAAAAGTCCCCTTCACAGTGAGCAGTACAATCACTCCCTCCATCCTCACACAAGTCAGTCTCCTGGACCAGTAGAGAGAAGACAAAAATGTCAGCTGCTTATGCGGGGATGGACAATCAGAAGACTGCTTTAAAAGGCCTCTAGTCCAAATGTTTAATATGAATATTTTGTATCTAACTTCCAGTTGCAAAATACAAAGAACAGAGGCATAAGACGACCAACAACACAGTGAAGCCCTCAGGTAAGTCTGAAAGGTAGAGTTGCGCAGGACAACTGCCTCAGTGTCTTCAACCAAGTCACATATTGAATTAAAGTATCTCTTTGATATTAAAGGAGACACAGAGGACATTGCAACCAGGTGCGATGTTTGGTTCCTCATTAGATCCTGGTTTGGACAAACTGACTGTACAGACACAAACTGTAGCCTTGCCCCCACCACTTCATGCTGGCAAAGACTGAACCATCTCAGCCAGGCATCAAGGTCAATGTCAACCGTGATAAGTCGTATCGACGGCAGGTACCCCTGATATTATGTGAACAGGAAGCACTACTTTTGTTGTCTTCCTTCTCAAAATACATACTTCTAGTATGATCATGAGAACAATAATAGACAAATCGCAATTGAGGGACTTTCCAGAGCAGCGTCCAGGCCACCACACAGGCACGGGAAGCCCAAAAAGAACTCAGCAGTCTTATCGAGTTAACGAGATGAGATCACAATTGCGGGAAGCCTAGAGGGCTGAAATTTGCAGGGTGGAGTGTATGCAGGGGAGAGAGCTGAACAGAGAGAGTATTCCAGAGCTCTGCAGAGGGGTCTTTCAAGTCTTTGGCTGAGTGGTGATCTGTGCAAGCATGGGGATGAAATTCCAGGAGGCCAGATAAAGCAATAGAGCGGAGAGGCCACATAATACATTGGGCATTTGATAAGAGTCTTCAGAAGAGGCATGACTTAGTAGTGGGGCTAAATTAAGCTTAGGGTAAAGACTGCTCTGGAGCCATTAAGACAAAGCTTAAAAGCAAACCTCAAGGAGTTCGAGACCAGCCTGGTCAACATGGCGAAACCCTGCCTCAACTAAAAGTACAAAAATTAGCTAGGCATGGTGATGGGCATCTGTAGTCCCAGCTACTCAGGAGGCTGAGGCAGGAGAATAGCTTGAACCCGGGAGTCGGAGTTTGCAGTGAGCCGAGAGTGCACCACTGCACTCCAGCCTGGGCGACAACAGAGAGACTCTGTCTCAAAAACAAAAAACAAAAAACAAAAAGCAAAAAAACCTTCAAAGGCTCAAATTAATCTGCAAGGAATTTATTATTGCTGTACCACACAAAGTCCTTTAAAGGAATAAAACAAAATTCAGTTCTTAACAGCATAACACAATAAAAAATGGGTAAGCATGCAAAGAAACAGGAAAATATGACCCATATAGCCTGTAAAAAAAATTAATCAATAGAACCAGATTCAGAAATGCCAGAGATCATGAAATTAGCACAAAGTGATGAATTATTCATACTCCAAACCTCAGCATCATGTAATATACCCACATAACAAACCTGCACAGGTGCCCCCTGAATCTAAAATTAAAGTTGAAATTATTGTTTAAAAAGCTGATCTCAAAAAAAAGGAGACAAGGACCTCAAAGAGCTATTTTATATATTATAAATATGCTCAAAGTGCTCGAGAGGAGTTATAGAAAAACAAGAACATAATGAGAAGAGAAATGGGAGGTAAAAAAAAAGACTCAGTCAGATAAAAAATACACACTGGCCTGAAAAAATAAATAAAAGTAAAACTATATACATATGTATATAAAAGACAAATACAATACATGAAACCAGCACCATACTGAATAAAATACTGCACAAAGATAATAATATGTTTTTTTGTGAAAACACATCCAACTACAGTGCTACATATTAAACACATGAAAATGTTTCCCTATCATGCAGAGAGGCGAATAGAAGTGGGCTATGAGAAAAAAGGGGGAAATTAATTAATTAATTTTAATAAGAAGGGCCTTTTACAAAGAGGGGCCTGAGCAGACCAATTATGGTAAGTGCCATGAAATGAGGAATATAGTTAACTCTAAACGTTCCAAGGAAGAAAGGAAATAAAAGGGGAAAAAAGTAGGAGAGAGGGGAACTGAAGTTTCAGGGATAGCTAGAAACAACTTATTTATTTATTTTTATTTTTATTTTTGAGACAGAGTCTGGCTCTGTCGCCCAGGCTAGAGTACAGTGGTGTGATCTTGGCTCACTACAAGCTCCGCCTCCCGGGTTCACGCCATTCTCCTGCCTCAGCCTCCCGAGTAGCTGGGACTACAGGCGCCCGCCACCACGCCTGGCTAATTTTTTGTATTTTTAGTAGAGACAGGGTTTCACCGTGTTAGCCAAGTTGGTCTCGATCTCCTGACCTTGCGATCCGCCCACTTCGGCCTCCCAAAGGGCTGGGATTACAGGCGTGAGCCACCGTGCCAGGCTGAAACAACTTTTGAATAAGACCCCGCCAAACCCCTGGAGCCCAAGAGGCAGAGATTAAAACAGTACCAGACTAATTATAATAGCTAACATTTAGATAAAACTATGTGCCAGACATCTTTCTATCTAGTCTCCATGTATTAGTCAACAACCTTACGAGGGAACATTCCATGCTATCTTATGTCAATGGAAATCAATGGAAAATAAGGCAGGTTTGTGTTTAGTCCAGGGCATTGCACAAAAGAGTTTGAACTGGGATCTAAGAAAAGGTTGCGGTAAAATAATGCACCAGGGCCTTGGCTGCGGTTCTTTCTTTAAGATGTAAGGGTAAAAACAATAAGAACAAGGGTTACTGTGTTGAAATGAAGATGAGATACTTTATAAAGGCCCCTACATAATTGAGTTAGAAAAATCTTAGATAATATCTAGCTCAGGGGTTTTCAAAAAAGCATTAAGCAGAGGACCCTATATGCAAGCCTATCATAAGTGAGGATTTGATATATCAAAGACATGCAAGTTGGGTTGCTTTAGTTTAAGAGGAGGGCCCAGTCACAGTCCCAACCAGGCAGCCTCCCATCTCCCACACCCTTTCCCACCTCCCCTTCCCCTTACAGCCCCTGGGACCTTGGACCCTATTTTACAGAAGAGGGATGGTGCTGTACATCCGCTTACAGTCATACATTAGTACCTCCCAACCCTCAGCCCAAGTCATTGCTCTCCCCTACCCCACTTCCAAACCCACGCAGTTATGGGCGAGAATAGACCAGGCATATCCCAGGATGCCTGGCTTCTTCTCAAACAACTTTCTTGAGATATAATTTGCATGCCGTAAAATTCACCCTTGTAAAGTGTACAGTTCAGTGGTTTGTAATATAGTCACAGGTTGTGCAACAATCTCTACTGTCTAACTCCAAAACATTTTCACCTCAGAAGGAAACCTCATTACATTAGCAGTCACTCCCAACTATCCCCTCCTCCCAGCCCTAAGCAACCACACTCTACTTTCTATCTCTATGAATTTGCCTGCTCTGGACATTTCATACGTATGAAATTATACACTAGGTGGCTTTTTCACACCTGGTTTTTGGGGAGTTTTCAGGTAACAAAACATCACTGTTCCCTCTGTTCTCTTGCTATCGTGCAAGGCATGCAGGCTACTTCCCAGACCTCAGCCAAGGGCTGAGGGTTCTAACCTTGTCAGAGAGTGAACGGCCAGAACGGGAAGAGCCTGAGAGCCTAGAGCTCTAGGGTGCCCGGCCCTGGGTACAGGAAGGGTAGACCAGGGAGTTCTCTAAAATTCTCAAGTAACAGGCAACTAAATGGATGCCAAGGACACAGCACATCCCCAAAAATTATAACCTCATCTTTGATGCATACAAAGCCTCCTTTTGTGGTTTTTCTATGGGAAGTTGAAGTCAATGTGTCAACACGTAGAAAGGCCACCCGGGGAGGCAGGGCCGTAGAGGGGAGATGCACATCTGAGTCAGACCAGAGTCCCCAGGTCTCTTTAAGCCTGCTTCCTCATCTGTGAAACGGCTATAATGATATTGACTTTGCAGGTGGAGGTCAGGATTAGTAAAAGCAGAAGTGCCCAGTGTGTTCCTGCGGGACTTAGTGCTGGATTAATGGCAGCTGCTAGCAATGCTCATGAGGTGGTAAGGCCTGATGGTTAGCACATGGCTTGAAGAGCCAGCCAGACTCGGGTATGAGACCGACTCCGCCACTCAATCTCCTCTTCTGAAAAATGGAGATGGTAGGTCCCATCTCATAAGGTCATTTAGGTGATCAGACAAGATGACCCTAACTGATGCTTCCTGAGCACTCACTATAGCCAGGCACTATTCTAAGCACTCTCCAGTATGAAGTCACTCAATCCCTTCAATAATCCTATGAGGTAGGTACCATTACTTTCCCCACCGTACATCTGAGGAAACCGAGGCACAAGTTAAATGACTTGACCAAGGTTACTCAGCCAATTAATGGTAGTGCTGGTATGCAACCTCATGCATCTTGCCTCCAGAGTCCACATGCTTCTCTGCTACCCTAGGCCATCAGGGTTTTAGCACAGTGTCTGCTGACACAAAGGAAGTCCCCAGTAAACATTAGTTACTGTGGCTATGAAATAATAACATATATATTTTCAAAAAACATGCTTTGGGAACTGTTTGAGGTTAAGGAGTTTGACTAAATCTTTAATTTTAACTTCAGTTGAAGACAGAAGCTGGGTCTTACCCATCTTATATCCAAGAGCTCTTGGAACACAGTGAGTCCCTGGTGTAGAATAAGGACTCAATAAGTATTGCTGGATGAAGGAATGAGTTTTTCAAACTGCTGTATTTATTCATATATAACATGGTA
This sequence comes from Theropithecus gelada, assembly GCF_003255815.1. Classification (NCBI taxonomy): domain Eukaryota; kingdom Metazoa; phylum Chordata; class Mammalia; order Primates; family Cercopithecidae; genus Theropithecus; species Theropithecus gelada. Next base: position 18,650,349 of record NC_037674.1, read on the forward strand.
ACTCTTTTGGGGAAGGTTGGTGCTGATTGAGCTACAGGTGACCGGGCCACGTTTGACCTACTTTGACCAACCCTTTGTTTTCCAGGCCACTAAAGGGCCATGATTCTCACAAACATGTTAATTGGTCTACTGTCATTGCATAATCTCCATTCACTGGCTCCACTTCTCTCATCAAGCAGTTCCAGACAACCACACCCGACCAAACCTGGCTCACTCCTTCTACACACACATACCTGGCCCATTAGATGCTAGGCTTTTCCACACACTGGAAGGTTCCCTCTCTATCTTATACAAGATCTAGTCTCTACCTGTCAGTCTTGTGCCTGCTTCCTGAAGGACTCAGACCTCTCACTTCACCAAAATCTTCATGACTTGGAGTTTCAAAGCTGTGGAATTCCTTGTTTCTTACACCTGGGCACTCAACTCATCCAACTCAACTCAATCAACTCAAGAGCTGGCTCTGCAGCTGCAGAGGAGTAAGCTTGGGACTTACTGATCATTCTTATCAACTGTGCAAAGTCACTCTCTCTCAGTGGCAACGCCTCCTCGTGCCCTTGGACAGATGCCTGGGGCTCTCTGAGCTTCCTTCAGGGAAGTTGCATTCTTCCAACAGCCCAGAGATGAGCCCAGTACATACAACCACACGAAATGCATTAAACCTTGTCACACACGAAATTCCACCCGGAAGGCCTGAGCCCCCAATAAACACCAAGTTATGGGCAGATCTGGCACTCCTGGATCCCCCTAAAGAGTCCTGTGAGCGAAAACCTTGCTTGGCGTCTCTCCCCAGCTTAACTCAACAAATAACCTTCTGATTGCCACCCTAATCAGGATGCACAAGCCAAGAGGCCAAGAGCTGGCCTGGGTGTGGGGCAGGGCAAGGGTGAGGACCCGGAGCAAGCACTTGGCCCTGGGTGAGGCAGAAGGCCTCCTCCTTTCACCTCCAGTGTGTGACTCATTTCCAAGTATCACCCACCTCATGATTTCCTCCTTATCTCCTCCTCTTGTCACCCACAAACCAACTTCCATTTGCTGTCTTTTCCCCGTATGTATTTTTCAGTTTTTCCTCTACTAATGTAGTATCCATTCCTTATCTGAAAAGCTGACCTCACATTTTCTCCCTTCCCCTAACCCTCTGGCCGGAGTAAGGCTATCAGGCCCTCAACAACTCCAAATTCAAGGTCATTGCTTGGGCTGCCATCTTGCTCTGGCCCCATGGCCCACACCACAGCCCTGACTCATGTTTCCCTTCCATGTACACATCTTCATTGAGCCCATTCTCTGTGCTCAGAAAGGACACCAATCAGTTTGTAGTTTCCCAATTACTTAGCCTCTCATCTCATTTCTGTCTTGAACCTAGACCGTTCCCAGCCAGGCTCTTAGGAATATGCTGGTAGGTCGCCTAAGCTCAGAAGAAGCAAGGGTGTCAGGCATCCTGGGACGTGTGACTGTCACTTCAGAACCATGGTCTGACATAAGCCCAGACATGTGCAGTCTGAGGTCCGTGATGAGACATTTTATTTTTTATTTTGTTTATTTATTTTTTGATAGGGAGTCTCACTCTTGTCACCCAGGCTGCAGTGCAGTGGCATGATCTTGGCTCATTGCAACCTCCGCCCCCTGGGTTCAAGCAATTCTCCTGCCTCAGCCTCCCGAGTAGCTGGGATTACAGGTGCCTGCCACCGTGCCCTGCTAATTCTTGTATTTTTAGTAGAGATGGGGTTTCACCATCTTGGCCAGGCTGGTCTTGAACTTCTGACCTTGGGATCCACCTGCCTCAGGCTCCCAAAGTGCTGGGATTACAGGTGTGAGCCACCGTGCCTGGCTGACACATTTCAGAGGGGGAAATGTCCCTTGGTGTGAACCGTGTGGGACTGGGATAGGAATGGTTCAGAAGGCTCATACATGAGCTGCTATACCTCTGACCTTTTCATGGGGTCCTTTCTACCTCCTACCTGTGCACATGACAGCAGCAAAGACCCAGCACTGCCCATAGCGCACAGGCTGGCAGCCTGTGGCATACCACTGCTTCAGGATGGCCACGCTGCCCGTCCACTCCGCAGGGTTGGCGCCATCTGTGTAATTCTCACTCCAGTTTCCATTGAGCACCCCATTGTCATCATTGCTGTTGATCTGAAGAAAAGCCATATAGAGATGTGTTAGAAGCATCCATTTCCTCAACACGTCATGTGTAGTCTGCCTTGGAAGAGCCATGGGCCTGAGAAACAGAGGAGACACTTTAACAGCATTTTGCTGCGGACTTACAGACTTGCTGGGGAGGACTAAGGATGGGTGTTGACTCTTCTGACTTTTGCTCCACTGTGAATTAGTTTATTATTATGTTCCTATCCACCCCTTACCCGTGTCCTCCCATCCCCTGCAAAGCTGGAGCCTACCTGTGAGACCTTTAAAAAACACTTCAGAAAAGAGGAAATTTAGAAACAAGAAGACCGTTTCGCAAACCAGAACTACACTCACCCTTTCTCAAAACAGGTAATTTGGAATTCATAGAGGTGAGGACCTACACCCAGCTATTTCAGAGCTCGGTTGAGAAAAGTTGTCACCCACATTCTGGCGTCAGTCTCATCCAAGATGGCTTTGCCAGAGGATCCCTCTTTCACCCACTGCAGGGGACAACTGTGGGTGGGCAGGGCTCCCGCTGCACAGCTTCCCCCCTCCCCGGGCACACCAGGGACCTCACCATGGCACACACCACTCTGCTGACGTAGACGGGGCTTCCCCGCAGGGCACAGTCTGTGGCTGGGTCAGTCTGGAAGTGCAGGCTCTTGTCCAGCAGCTTCAGGCAGATGTCTATGATTTTCTCTTCAAACTTCAGGGGGAGAAGCCGAGAGGGAAGGCACCCATGCTTGTCACGTGGGAATATGTAAAAAGTAATGACTTCCCCCCTCAACCCCAGTGGAATATAAACTCCTTGGAAGGTAACTGTGTCAAACAGAACAGCCATGAATCTCCTCCCATTCAGGTGTGGGGTTTCAAAGCTCTAGGGTCACAATTCAGCTGGCGTGTATGCCCTGCACACCAAATCCCTCCTCTTCACTCCAGATGACTGTTGCTACTCCTGGGTTTTTCTGGGGTTTTCCCCAGTAAGTCTGACCGATTGAAAAGGCTCCTCCACTCCTCTCAATCCCCACACTCCTAGAGCCCCAGGGGGCGTTCTTACCAAAACCAAATCCCCCTGCTTCCACACTCACCTGCTGACCCAGCTTAGCATTGGCAGCTGCTGCTGAAGTGAGGGTGCCAACCTGCCATGGCACCCGTGATTCACTGGGGCTCTAGGCTGACTAATTACATGTGAGTTAGGGAATTTCCCACCCAAGGTAGGCTGGCTCCTCCTGGTCCTTCAGACTTGGTGTGAATGCCACTCTGTTTGAGGCCTTCCCTGAGCCTGAGCCTGCTTTAGCTCCACAGCCCTGGGTATGTCCCCTCTCCTCATGAGACTCGGCTATGTGATATAGTCAAGTCTGTCTTTTCCTGCCTGAGTCTCGGCACTGTTCCAGTCCAGTTCCCTTCACAGCTCTGGACCTTAGGCCTGGCACGGTGCGCAGCACATTACAGGAACTCTGTACCTCCTTGTAGAACGCGTGTAAAAGAATGCATTCACTCCCGTGCAACACTGGGCAACACGCAGAATTAGGAGGCTTCTCTGATCAATCTTCCCCAGAGGATAGTCTGATCAGCTCGCTTTTCTGTTTTACAATTTTCAAAGGCCCCCTACAGCTTAGAGAATCAAAGCTCTGACCTCCTTCAGTAGGCACATAAGTTCCTCCCAGACCTGGCCCCAACCTATTTCTCCAGCCTCAGGTCTCAATAATCGCCGTCCCCACCCCCTCCATCCCCACCATTATTTCTTCAGCAACACCAAATTCCTGCACTGGGCCGAACCGTTTCCCACCCTCATGTCTTTGCTCATGCCTTCCCTCTGTCTGGGATGTTTTTCCCACCATCCTTCACTTGGCTACCTCAGTTCAAACATCTCCGCTCCCAGGAAGAGTCCATGATACTCCCATGCCCAACCAAGAGCTCTTCCCTTGGCTCTCAGAACACTGTGCCCCTATCTCTCAGTCTTTATATATTCCACTGTGTGATAAGCGACCTGTTTATGTGTCTGAGTCCCCGTTACACTGTAAGATCAGGGACAATGTTGTATTCATTTTCATATATCTAGCACTTAGCACCCTGCCTGACACTGAGCAGGCAACCAATATACACTTAATGAAGAAGAAAGACAGAAATAGGCCGGGTGCGATGGCACACACCTGTAATCCCAACACTTTGGGAGGCCGAGACGGGAGGATCACTTGAGCCCGGGAGTTTGAGACCAGCCTGGGCAATATAGTGAGACCTCGTCTCTGCAAAAACTAAAAATATTAGCCAGGCGTAGTGGGGCATGCCTTTAGTCCCAGCTACTCAGGAGGCTGAGGTAGGAGAATCACTTGAGTCCAGGAGGTCAAGGCTGCAACGACCTATGATGTCGCCACTGACCTCCAGCCTGGGTGACAGAGCAAGATGATGTCTCAAAAACAAAAACAAGACAACAACAAAAAAAGAAAGACAGAAACAGAGGGACCCAGGGCTGAGAGAGCAGCAACCCCTCACTTCTGTTTCTCACAGAGGGCAGCCAACTCCTGTCCAGGTCTCTCCATGATGCCCAATCTGCCCATGTTGAGTGAGGACCGGGGGTGTGAGTTGGGGCCAGTTGGGACCGCTATCTCTCGTCTTGGCTATAGCCAACCCTGGGCCCAGGCTGGGGCTGGAAGGACACATGTGTTGGAGTTCTATTTGGGCAGGTCCAGGGGAGAAATTCATATCAAGCTGAGACAAGGCTCCATGAGGATCCCCAGGGTTTCCCAGCTGACAGCCTTCCGAGTGGCCGAGAGCTGATCCCTCCCTCCCACAGTGCTCTTGGCGTGGGGCTCAGCCTCGAGAGCCCTCTTCCTTGCCTGGCGCTGGACTTCCTGAAGCCCCTGCTGCAGGCTGAATTTGAAAAGAGAGGCAGGCTTTTAGAAAGGCTGAAGGTGCAGAGCATTGCAATTAATATGATGTTATTTTTACATATAAAGTAGCATTTTAGAATGTGTGTAGAAAACAAAATGTAGAGGAACATACACCAAGCTGGTGACAGTGCTTGGGATGACCTTCATGTATCCATTTTTGTAATGTCTCTTTGCAAAGCTTTTTAAACAGTCATGTATTAGCTTTCATAATTAAAAAGATATCTCATCAAAAAGACACATAAATAGAGAGACAGTAGCCACGGGGAGGGAGATGCATTGCTGTTCATCAGTCCTGCTTCTGGCTGAAACATTCAAGGGCAAGTTGTCCTTGGTGTGACAGAATTGATGCTAGGGTCAGTCACCAGGGGTTGTGAGGATGAAGTGAGAGAGTGGAAAATGGGACCCCAAAGGAAAAACAGTTTAATGAACCCAAATGCCATCATCACTGACGTGGTGCTTATCATGCCCTCCGTCCTCACTCTCATGCTCAGTAGAATTCCTGGGTAAGGGGCCTTTAACTGCCCTTTCCCTTAGCTCCTGTTCTCCAAATCAGACATGATCAGCAAAGGACAGACCCTCCCACTCCCTGTGGCTGCTCCTTGGGCAACCTGGGCTCACAACATACATCTTCCTCGTGCCATTTAGTGAGCGTTGGTCAGCAGTTCTAGGTGAACCTCACGTGCGCCTTGCTCCCTCTCCCCACAAGCTCAGGGCCGGGATGGGCCATAAGCAGGGCTGAGACTCACCTGTCCGTAGTTCCAGGGACACGGGCGGATCCAGTTCTTGCTGCCTTGGTAGATGAAGCCATAATCATTCATGACATACTCCTGCCTCTGGGGCTCACTGTCCAAGTAGACAGCATCCTCTAGGAACCAGAGTGGGAGGGCACGAAGCAGAAAAGTCACCTTTCCCTTCCTGCCCTATTCTTATCCCCATAGTCCCAGAGGAAACGGCTCTGGAGCAAGCGCCCCTGGCAACACCAAGAGGGGCACGAGGCGGTGGGTCTTAGGGAGTCCACGCTCCCAACACCACGAACAGGTTCAATATGAACACGAGGTGGAATAACAAAAATTCACCTTTGGTGGAATTTCTTGGTTTACAAAGCACATTTACATCCTATCCCCATTTTAAGGTTGAGGAAACAGGCTCAGAGTGATTAAGTAAATTGCGCAAATCACACATCAGTACAGAGCTGGAAATTGAACACAGCCCGCTGGTTCCATATTCTGTACTCTTTCTGCTACACTAATCTTGGTTGGAAGAGAGCAAACCAGACCTTAAGGGTTGGCCTTGACCTCATTATTCTTTTTGTAGGTATTTAATCTGGGCAAAGCATTTCATATGTGCACAAAGATTTAGACACTAAGCTGTTTGTCTGAGTGCTGTTTGTGCTACTGCAAAGCTGGAAACCACCCACCGCCCTATTCTTGGGGAGTAGTTAGTTAGCTTTGGTACAGCTCCACCGCGGAATTCCATACCGTAGAGACGTAAGGCAGCAAAATCGTGTACATGGACGTGGAAATCTGTATGTGATACATGAAGTCTCTACAGACTATGAACCATGTTTACAGCACGAATGTATATATATACACATACATACACATGCTGCCCATATGAACATGTGTTTGAAGCCGATTCAAAACTATCTTAATATTAGGTTGGTGCAAAAGTAATTGCGATTTTTGCCATTGAAAGTAATGGGGCCTATCTGAGGGTGGAGGGTGGGAGGAAGGTAAGGATTGAAAAACTACCTGTTAGGTAATATGCTGATTACCTGGGTAACAAAATAATGCGCACATCAAACCAAACCTCTGTGATGTGCAGTTTACCTACATAACAAACCTGTACATGTACCCCGAACCTAAAATAAAAGTTTAAAATTATCTTTTTAAAGTTAAGAACAAACAAAAGGCCATGGGCGCAGACGTCCTCCTCACAGGGTTCTGGAACTGTCTGGAAGTTCTGCCTGACCCTGAGGGAAAGGTGCCCTCCTCAGAGGCAGCCTCAGACACAGCCTGATAGGAGGCTGGTGCAGGAGCCCTCATTGCTGAGATGTATTTTATTGAGGGTTTGGGCCAGTGTGGCGAGAAGCTGCAGGTTTATGGTTGAGACCACACAGCCCCCTCCTCTCAGCCAGGGCCAGCAGTGGCTTGAGCTATAGGGTGAGGCTTCCCAGCCAATACCCTCCCGTCCTGCAGCACCAGAGGGCACTTCAGCCCCCGCCAACCCTAGGCCCAGTGTTGGGTCTCCCCAGGGCCTGGCACAAGCTCAAGAGAGAAGGCCCCACCATTAACGCTTTTCTCCCCACTGCTCAGAAGGCCCTCAGAGAGAGAGAGAGAGAGAGAGAGAGAGAGAGAGACAGAGACAGGGAAAACAGTCGACTGGCCCTCCTGGATCCCATGGCAGGGTCTCTCCACCTGGCTGATGGGTGAGCATTCTGAGCCATTCAGGGACAGGGAAATGGGAAGTGGTTAGAGGCGTTAGAACCCAGCCAGGGCTCTGGGTCCTGATGTGACCCAGGAGGCCTCCTTGGGATAAGGCTGGGGGAGAAGGTAGAAAGAGAGGGAAGATGGGAAGGGGATCGTCCCCGAAGTCAGAAGCCAGACTTGCAAGTCTGGCCTCTGCTCAAAGGCACAGCAGATCCATTCTCTACCCCTGATCCCTTCTGCCCACATCGTGTCCTTGTGTCTGCCTAGGTATCTAGCCCTGTCCCCAACTAGATTTAGAGGTCAGGGCTTGAGAGACAGGTAGTTTGAGAGATTCACTGTGACTTTGTTTATAGAAGAAGAAGAAGAAAAAAACAAAAACTGGAAACAGCCAAAATGCCCATAGAGGACTAGTTAAAAATATCTAGTGCATCCAAACAGTGGAATAATTGTAGCTGTTAAGAAGAATGCTCCGATAGGAAAATGTGCCCAAAGTTGAATTGTTAAATTAAAAAAAAAAGAAGCTGGAGAATGGTATGTATTACGTAATCTCACTTACACTGTGTGTTGTAGAATCACACACACAGAGGCGTACGTATTCGATTAAGCATAGAACACTTTGGTAAAACTACAAAAGAGAATGTTAAAGGTGAATGGAATCTGGAAGAATAGAACTGCTGTTGAATGGAACTTAGAGACTGGGAGGCTTTACTTTTTACTTTATACTTTTCTTTCTTTTCTTTAAACCCTTTCCTTCATTCCATAAATACTTAATGCAGTGCATTCATTACTTTTATAATGAGGAAAAAAACTCTAGTTAACTTAAAAATATATGATGAAGGTAGATGTTATTCATGATCAAACTTAATTGTAACAGTTTTTCTGTTTAAGCAAAGATGATTTGGTTTATAACTTGAAAATTCTAAATAAGTAAATGAATGGCAAGGTTCCGCCCTAATTGGTGGTGGTTGGGGCCGATGCTGAGTGCAGGGAATTTGGGAGGCTCTGGGTGGCCCGGGAGCCGGGTCTAGAAATCCTTGAGCCTGTCTCTCTGGCAGCACTGACAGAAGAGAAAGGAGGGCCCCGCATGGGCACCCTGCCTTACCCGGGCACCAGGGATTGAAGAGCAGGATGAACTCCCCGAGCTGGTAGGCCGTCACAGACCCCTGGAAGGAGTCGATGTGGATTTTCAAGAGGTACCGACCCACGGCCGCCGTGGGAGGAGCGCACAAGCTCACTTCTGTGGAGGTGGCCCCATTGGTCTCCAGCCAGGCGATCCAGGGACTGGGGCTGTGATGGCGTGCCAGGCTGAACACAGCCCGAGTCCCCAAGGCCAGGTCTGGCAGTGGTCCTAGGAGGGAAGTAGAGCTGAGGCCCTCTATGGCGACCTCCAAACCCCCGAAAATCCCCTCCCAGACACACACAGTTAGCCCCTGCGAGCCAGCTGGGGTTCTTACCAGTCTCAACCACGAAGATGATGTTGTCCAGGCCTGGCTGGAAGCCCCGGTTCCTGAAGTACAGGGTGAGGTTGAAGGCCTGGCCCCGGCGAACAAGGAGGTGGTCAACAGTGATCTCTTCCGTGTGATGCCGCACATTATTTCTGGAGCTCTGGAGGTCTGTGAGGGCCACTTCTAGCCCTGCAATGGGGCAGCCAGGGTTAGACAAAAGAGTGGGGTTGTGGAGCCAATCCTACCTACCACTTAACTAGTTCTGCAAACTTGAGAAAGTAACTTAGCCTGAGTCTCAGTTTCCACATCAGTAAAATAGAGTCCGTAAGATCAGCCTGCCAGGGTGAGGATGAGGATTTAATGAGGTTCCAGGCACGCACGTTTCTCTTTCTTCCTTCCTCTCCTCTCTCTCTGACCCTCTATCTTCTTCTCCCTTACACACTCCGGAGGGGCGTGGTTTTCTGCCTCTGTCCAAGTCCTTCTGTAGACCTGGCCAAGTCTGATTGCTCCCTTCAGCCTCACATGGCTTCAGATTCACCCCAGCATCCACTTTCTTGGACTCAAGTTAACAGTCTCACTTGCCCCTGTACTAGCCTCCAGGTCTGGGGAGCTACTCCTTGTTTTAACTGCCCTGGGGTTAACTTTCCTTGGACTACCTGCTCTTCTTTTTTTTTTTTTTTTCTTTTTTGAGACAGAGTCTCACACCATCGCCCAGGCTGGAGCGCAGTGGTGCGATCTCAGCTCACTGCAAGCTCCGCCTCCCGGGTTCAGGCCATTCTCCTCCTGCCTCAGCCTCCCGAGTAGCTGGGACAACAGGCACCCGCCACCACACCCGGCTAAATTTTTTGTATTTTTAGTAGAGACGGGGTTTCACCATGTTAGCCAGGATGGTCTCGATCTCCTGACCTCATGATCCGCCTGCCTCGGCCTCCAAAAGTGCTGGGATTGCAGGCGTGAGCCACGGTGCCCGGCCGCTAGCTGCTCTTCTTTTAGCCATCTGCTGGCTCTCTTTTTTTTTTTTTTGAGACGGAGTCTCACTCTGTCACCCAGGCTGGAGTGCAGTGGCGCGATCTCGGCTCACTGCAAGCTCCACCTCCCGGGTTCACGCCATTCTCCTGCCTCAGCAGGAGTCCCTGAGTAGCTGGGACTACAGGCGCCGCCACCTCGCCTGGCTAGCTTTTTTGTATTTTTTTAGTAGAGACGGGGTTTCACCGTGTTAGCCAGGATGGTCTCGATCTCCTGACCTCGTGAACAGCCCATCTCAGCCTCCCAAAGTGCTGGGATTACAGGCTGGAGCCACCATCGATCTGCTGGCTCTCTGACCACCACAGGCCGTGTGCTCAGTGCCCTGGGAGCTTGGATGCTGATGACAGTCAAAGAAAGTTCCATTCCCCACCTTCTGGAGACTCTGCTAAAACACAGACTGACCTCACTAGTCTCTGCCAGAAGGGTCTGTGTTTGATTTTTCCATGTTTGACCATGGTTCTGCTACGGTCCCAGTCACCTGGTGGGCTCACAGCCTTTAAATCACCATTGGCTCACCCATCTCCTTCTCAGCCTATGCCCATTCGCATGTCACTAACTCTCTTCATGCCTGCCATTAAAATATCTCTGGTGTCTATCCATCCCTTTCCACATTCACATAATTCCAATGTCTTCTCATACCTAGTGACGGTAATAGCCTCCATGAGGTCTCCTGCCTCCTCTCTCCCCATCTCCCATCTCTTAATGCATTATCAGATCACCTTTCCTCAAGACAATTTAATCATGCCATTCTTTTGCTTTACAAGTTCTGAGATCTCCTACAGTCTATCATATAAAAGGCTCATTCCTTAACTTGACATGACTTTTCATACTTGGCCTTAGCTTATTCTTGCATTCTCACTTCTCATCATTCCCAGCATTGGCCCTCTCCTCTAGCCAATCTATCACCAAGCAAATCCCTGTCTTTGTATTTGCTGTTATAGCCCCAACTCAGAATGGCCCCTCACTCTCTAACCAAATTCCAACTCTCCTCCGATACCCACCTGCTCTATGAAGCCTGCCTCAATTGGCCAACCCTTCTTTCCATCACCTACTGAGCTATACACTTAACTGAATCTCTCGCTTGCTTAATTGACAAGTTAATTTACATGCCAGGCTCATGTGTTCGTTTATATAAACATGTAAGGATTAGGATGAGGTGTTCAGATGTTTTTCTTTTCTTTTTTTTTTTGAGACAGAGTCTCACTCTGCCGCCCAAGCTGGAGTACTGTGGCATGATGTCGGCTGACTGCAAGCTTTGCCTCCCAGGTTCACGCCATTCTCCTACCTCAGCCTCCCGAGTAGCTGGAACTACAGGTGCCCACCACCACACCTGGATAATTTTTTGTATTTTTTAGTAGAGACAGGGTTTCACCGTGTTAGCCAGGATGGTTTCGATCTCCTGACCTTGTGATCCGCCTGCCTCGCCCTCCCAAAGTGCTGGGATTATAGGCATGAGCCACCGCACCTGGCCCCAGATGTTTTTCTTAGCCACTTTTTTATGTGTCTGTCTTTTGCCTCTAGATATAAGCCAATAAGTACAGAGACTTAGCTGCTTTGTCTTGGTTGTATTTAGACTTTTTAAAAGTGAACCAATGCATTCAACAGAATCCAACATTCTTTCATGATAAAAATACTCAACAAATTAAGAATAGAAGGGGACTTCCAGCTAGGCGCAGTGGCTCACGCCTGTAATTCCAGCACTTTGGGAGGCCGAGGCGGGTGGATCACAAGGTCAGGAGTTCAAGACCAGCCTGGCTAAGATGGTGAAACCCCATCTCTACTAAAAATACAACAATTAGCTGGGAGTGGTGGTGGGTCCCTGTAATCCCAGCTACTCGGGAAGCTGAAGCAGAGAATTGCTTGAACCCGGGAGGTGGAGGTTACAGTGAGCCAAGATCGCACCACTGCACTCCAAAGCCCACAGCCAATACCATACTTAATAGTAAAAGACTGGATGCTTTCTTGCTAAGATAAGGAACAAGACAAGAATGTCTGCTGTTGTCACATCTATTTAACATTCTACTAGAGGTTCTAGCTAGGGCTATTAGGCAAAAAGGAAAAAAAAAAAGAAAGAAAGAAAGAAAAGGAAAAGAAATCAAAGACAAACAGATTGGAAAGAAGTAAAATTGTTTCTATTTACATGTGACATAATCTTGTATATAGAAAATCCTAAGGAACCCACCAAAAAAATAGAATTAATAAATGAATTCAGCAAGGTTGTAGGACACAATATCAATATACAAAAACCGATTGTATTTTTATACATTTGCAAAGAGTAACCTGAAAATAAAATTAAGAAAACAATTCCATTTATAACAGCATCAAAAAGAATGACTTAGTAAATGTAACAAAAGAAGGGCAAAACCTATACCACAAAACATCATCGAAAGAAATTAAAGAAGACCTAAATAAATAAAAAGACATTCCATCTTCATGGATTGGAAGGCAATATCATTAAAATAACAAGTTTTTCTACAGATTCAACACAACCCCTAACAAAATCCCAACAGCCATTTTGTAGAAATTGACAAGTGGATCCTAAAATTCATATGGAAATACAAGGGATCCATACTATCCAGACAATGCTGAAAAGTGAAAACAAAATTAGAGGAGTGGCATTTCTTGATCAAGGCAATGTGGTAGTGGCATAAGGATAGACATATAGATCAGTGGAATAGAACTGAGAGTCTAGCAAGAAACTCACATTTACAGGCAATTGATCTTTGACAAGGGTGCCAAGACAATTCAATGGGGGAAAGAATGCTCTTTTCAAAAAGTGGTGCTGGGACAAGTGGATATCCACATGCAAAAGAATGAAGTTGGATGCATAACTCACACCATTTATTAAAAATTAACTCACAATGGATCAAAGACCTAAACATAAAAGCTAGAGCTATGAAACTCCTAGAAGAAAACATAGATGTAAGTCTTCGTGATCTTAGACTAGGCAACAGTTTCTCAGATATGACAGCAGAAGTACAAGCAGTGAGAGAAAAACCAAATAAAGTGGACCTCATCAAAATAATAATTGTTTGTCTTCGAGAACATTGTCAAGAAAGTGAAAAGAACACCCACAGAATGTTAGGAAATATTTGTAAATCATATATCTGGTAAGGGACTTATATCCAGAATACTTTTAAAAAAATCATATAACTCTACAATAAAAAAGACAACTCAAATTTAAAATGGGCAACGGACCTAAACACACATTTCTCCAAAGGAGATACGCAAAAGGCTAATAAGTACATGAAAAGATGCTCAACATCATTAGTCCTAGGGAAATACAAACGAGATACCATCTTGCCTCCACTAGGATGACTATAATAACAAGTGTTAGTGGAGATGCAGAGAAAGTGGAATCCTCATACATTGCTGATGGGGTTGTAAAATGGTGCAGCACTTTGGAAAACAGTCTGGAAGTTCCTCAAGACATTCAACAAAGAGTTACCATATTACCTAACAATTCCATCCCCAGGTATATACCCAAGACAAATGAAAACACGTTCACATGATACCTGAATAATGATAGCAGTATTATTCATAATAGCCAAAAAGTAGAAACAACTCAATTGTCCATCAACTGAAGAACAGATAAACAAAATGATATGTCATACAAAGGAATGTTATCTGGCTGTAAAAAAAGAATGCTTAACATACCAAATATGGATGAACCTTGAAAATACTGTGCTAAGTGAAAGAAGTCAGTCAGACATAAAAAGACACACATTATATGATTATATTTATACGAAATGTCCAGAATAGGCAAATTCATAGAGACAGAAAGTAGATTCGGGTTTGCTAGGGGCTAAAGAAAGGTGGAATGGGATGTGACTGCCAATGTGTATGGGATTTCTTTTTGAGGTAACGGAATGTTCTGGAACTAGATAGTGGCGATGCTTGCAAAACTTTGTGAGTATATGAAAAACCACTGAATTGTGGACTTTATAAAGGTGAACTTGATGGTATATGAATTATATCTCAATAAAGTTGTTATAAACAAATATGAACCAAATTGTACCAAAATACCCTAATAAGTATTAAACTTTGTCTTAAGTCTCTTTGAGTGCTTTTGATTACTTTAACACACATCTTTTTCATAAACTAGTTTTTCATTATAAAGAAATTAAGCATAATGATCAGCATATTGTAGGTACTCAGATTTGCTAGGTTGAATAGAATTCTCTATCTTTTGCAAAATCACCCTGTACTTATTTCAGATTTCAGATTTAATCAACATCTTATTGAGGGCCTATCTACTATGTGCCAGGCACTGTGCCAGGTATGCTAGGACAGTTATCTCATTTAATCTTCATCGCATCCTTGGAGGGACAAAATGTCATGTCATCCACACTTGGAGATGAGAAAACTAAGGTTCAGGTGGGTTAAATATCTTGCCTACGGTTAAACCAGATTCCTGAGCCCAGTCCAGTGCTCTTCCCATCACCCAACAGCTGTTGCCCACTGTTGACTTTCACTCATGATCAAAAAAATGTCCACACCCACTGCCAGCTAAGAAAGCACTTGGCTTTTACCTAATAGTGGAAAAAGAAGCTCACCCCTTTTGGAGACCAATTGATTAGACAGCACTAACTGGCTGCAGTTCAGGTTGGGCACATGACTCAGGCTACTCAGCAGGCATGGCAGCATCTGCCTGGCAGCAAGTGCTGGGGCAGAATTCCATCCTCTAGAGACATCCTGGGCCATGTTAATCTCTGCCTAAGACAGGGATGACTCTTCAGCCCAGGTGCCATCTATTCAAATAGGAGGTTCATTGGCTACTGGGCATATGTGTTTTCCTTGAGGTGAGAAGAGAATTGGGTGAAATGATCAGGAAATAAACAGAGATTGTAGAAAAACTTTTTAAAGTAAGTGATCTTCGTAGTTATCCTAGAAAGACACTCCCACATGAGCACACAGAGGCATGGATAAGGATGTTCCTTGCAATATTGCTCGTGTAACTGGAAAACTGAAAGCAACCTAAATGCCCATCAATAGGGGACTGGATTAGAAATTACTTGCACTGATACTATGGGAAAAGTTGAGGTAGATCTATAGGTACTGACTGGTATGGACAGAGCTCCCAGACATACTGTGTAGTGAAATAAATCAAGTTGCAGAAATATACATACAACATGATGATACCATGGATATACCAAAAAAGACCACACATGCTAATCCTATGTATTACATTGAGTAAATATATGTCTGAATGTAAATGTGTAGACAAAAGACAGGTAACAGTGTTCACTCTGGAGATGAGGTTGCCATTGGGGATGGCAGGCAGAGGACTATAGTCTATAGTCTATAGATAGACTATATCTATAATTATTGATCTATTTTACTCCAACTATGTATTCCCATCTTTGTTGTGCAATTAAAAGTTATGAAAATTTGGCCGGGCGCGGTGGCTCAAGCCTGTAATCCCAGCACTTTGGGAGGCCGAGACGGGCGGATCATGAGGTCAGGAGATCAAGACCATCCTGGCTAACACAGTGAAACCCCGTCTCTACTAAAAAATACAAAAAACTAGCTGGGCGAGGTGGCGGGCGCCTGTAGTCCCAGCTACTCGGGAGGCTGAGGCAGGAGAATGGCGCAAACCCGGGAGGCGGAGCTTGCAGTGAGCTGAGATCCGGCCACTGCACTCCAGCCCGGGCGACAGCGCGAGACTCCGTCTCAAAAAAAAAAAAAAAAAAAAAAAGTTATGAAAATTTTAAAACAAAAATTTAAACACAAAAAGTAATAAATATGGGGCCGGGTGCAGTGGCTCACGCCTGTAATCCCAGCACTTTGGGAGGCAGAGGCAGGAGGATCACAAGGTCAGGAGTTTGAGACCAGCCTGACAAGCATGATGAAACCCCGTCTCTACTAAAAATGCAAAAATTAGCTGGGTGTGGTGACGCGCGCCTGTAATCCCAGCTACTCGGGAGGCTGAGGCAGGAGAATCGCTTGAACCTGGGAGGCGGAGGTTGCAGTGAGCTGAGATCACGCTACTGCACTCCAGCCTGGACGACAGAGTGAGACTCCGTCTCAAAAAAAAAAAAAAAAAAAAAGTAATAAATAAAGGTAAGGCTGTTACAGTTGTAGAGGAAGTTGAAAGCTTATTCCTCTGAATGATTTCAACTGACGATTTAATCTTCATAGCACCTCTTTCCAGAGAGAAGGGGATGATATAGCGAGAAGGCTGGCGATGGCAAGATTAGCTAAGATAAGAAATAGACCCTCGGAAATGGAGGAGGAAGAGAAGATATGAAGATTCAGAGAACTTAAGAGCTGGAAGACAATTTCAAGATTGTCTGATCCAATCTCTCCTTTTTCAGGCAAGGGGGTTGAAAACTAGAGGCAAAGTGACCGTCCGACGTCAAAGGGTCAGCTAGTAGCTGAGAAGGACAGAAACCCTGACCCCCTCATCCCTGGTCCTGCCCTGTCCCACCTGGCTATGGAGGCAGGCATGTTAGCATGCAGCTGTGTGGCTGTGTTTACCTGTCAACCTCTACGCTGGTGGTTCTCAAGCCACCGATGAATACTGAGGTTTCTGCGGTTCTTGCTTTTCCTGACTCAGTTCTGTATTTACTTCTTTATTTCTCTGAATACACCCTCCACCCCTTGACTTCCTACAGTCTCTCCCTGTCCTTTTTATCCCTGAACTCCAGTGGCCACAGGGGCTTTCCCTACCTTGGGCCATGGTGGCTGCCTCCGGTTCCTGGGATGCTCCCCACAGAACAGCTGGGCGGTCTGGAGCTTCAGTAAACTGGTGCCAGAGTGTCTGCTTCCCCTTCCATTGGAAGACTCCAGGAGAACCGAAGGCGGGGCTGGACTGCTGCACTGCCACCTGATTACCAAGCAGATCACAACTGGTTTGCTCACTTGCCCTCGCGTTTTTCTTGGCGGTGTTGCTGGATTGAGAGGAGGTGTGGAAGCTGGTGAACTGTCACAGCCTTGTGCCATGTAGGCCTTTGATAGCTCTTGAGCAATAGGGCATTCCCAGGCAGGTGCTGTGCTGTGGTGGAGAAGTCAGGAGGGAGAAGCGAGCTGATAGGCCTGCCAGAGGGATGCAGGGGGCTGCTGGAAGTAGCATCAGGGTCCCAAGACTCTGCTCACACCGTAAAGCACCTCACTGAGCTGAGAACCCTGCTAGGTAACCAAGGCCTTTCTCTTATCCTGAAAAGTCACTTCCTGAACATTAAATGCAAACAGAACCACTCTGTCTGGATCTCCTTTAATATGATTTCACTGTACTTAGCTTCGGCAGTGGCATTGTCTTGTGTGAGACCTGGCAGGTCCAGGACAAATCACAAACAAAAGCAAATAATCACAAATAAAATAGAGGAAGAAAAATTGGGAAAATTTGTGGAGGAGGTTTGGAAATAGGTGAGAGGGCGGGAATGCAGGTGAGCAAGGGCCTTGATCCTAGGAAGAAAGGCACAAGCCCTTTCGTAGGGAGAAAAGCGCAGGTGGAAGGAGAGAGAGGACAGGAGAGGGAAGGGCTCTGCCTGTGGAGTGGGTGGGACCCCCGTGCCCACCCTGTCTTTCTGTGCCCTGGGCACTTCTCCCCACATCCCCTGCTTTGTGGGTCCTTCTCTCTTGGGAACCTCATTCACCAGCATTGTCCTCCCTTCTGTATTTTCAATTCTCTCTGTCTCCACTCAGCTTTTTTTAAAAAAAATTATATAATTATTTTTATTTTTAATGTCCAGAATGTGTAATATAAGGGCCAGAGCTTCTTCCTGGACTTAATTTTATAAATTCTTGATTGGTTGGTGAGACCAATAGGGATACTTTTTCTTGTCTAATTTGGTGTCTGGGAAAGCTTCATTCAAGTCCTTAGTGGACTGATCAAATGGAATTAAGTTCCTCATCTTCTCCAGCTGTTTCTCATACTCTCCAACCCTGCCTTTGAGAGAGACACCCACTCAGCACAAGTTTTCCCATCTTCTTTTTCTTCAGCATCCACCTGGGCAGTATATTTATCCTCTGGTACAGGAAACTTCAGGGCATTAAACTTCTTCTCAAAGTCATCCACCAAGCCTGCTTTGGCCACATTGGCCTTATAGTAAGCCCAGTCAATAGCTGGTGGATTCTCAGGTAAAGTAGCCAGCCTGGAGGTGAAGGTCTCATTCCAGGATTTCAGGGAATTTGCAGTGGCCTTTTGGTTTCGGGGTATCGTCTCTGCAAAAGCTACCCAGTCAATGGTTTTTAGAGCAAGTTTTCACCCAGCCATCCTGGTATCCTTCACCGACCCTGGCAGCCCATGGTCCACACTCCACTCACCTCTTATAGCTTATAGGGTATATGTGCACAAATGCAGTTCACTATTTTAACACAGCACATCCACCTTCAACTCTCATCCCCAGTTCCCTGGCAGCCCCTGCCCTTTCTCTCAACTCCACTTCTTGGCCAAGCTCCTTGCCCACTGCTTTGCCTCCCACCACCCCTCACCCGCTGCGGGCTGCCTTCTGTTTCACAGCTGCCTCGACACCACGCTCATCTCCCCGCTCTGAAGGCTGGGCACTGGGCGCCTTTCCTGCTCTTACATTGCAAGGCCTCCTGCAGCCCTGCCGGTACTGACCACTCCTCCTGGGCTGAGGAGACTTCTCTCCCTTGATTGTCTGCCTGTCTCCCCATCCACACTGTCCTCTTCCTCTCAGTCCCCGTCACAGCTTTCCCTCCTCGAACTGGTGCCTCCCAGGGATCTGTCCCCATCTCCTCTCTTCTCACTCTACTGGCTCCCGCGTGACACTGGGGACCCCAGAACTGTGTACTGCAGAGGCACCTTCTGCTGGACAGCTCTGCTGGGGGAACCTTGGACACTTCACAGGCGAGCAGCCCAAATGGAACTCCTCCCCTTGCTCCTTCCTCTCAAAATACCTGCCCTTCCCCTTGCAAGTCTAGTCTTGGTGAGGGAGGACACTGTCCATCCATCACTCCAGGGGACACCTGCATGCCACCTTGTACTTCCCTGCTTCCTGACCTCCCTTTAGCCCATCAGTCCAGCCCAATTCCTGATGCTGTCCTGAAACTGTGCCCCTTGCTCTGCCTTCATGGAAGCCCCTGCTTACCTGGACAACTCCTAACCAGCTTCCCATTCACCCTTTCTCCAAATGAGTCACCGGTGATTTTTCTGAAGTGCCAATTCCATCAGGTTGCTCCCCTGCTCAAGATCCCACAGTGGGTAGAGTCCAGACTTCTCAGCACCACCCTCAAGGCCTGGAGGGTCTTCTCCTGCCCACCTGGAGGCCAAGCAGGCTGACCCCCTCTCTCCCGCACCTCCCTCTCTCTTGCATGTATCAGCTTCTCTCCTTCTGAAATGTCCTCCTCTCACTTGTCTATTTTCTCCAGTACCCAGGCTCAAGCATCCCCCCTTCAGGAAGTCTTCCTGACACCCTTCCTCTGCTGCACCTGCATTTCCTATTAGCCAACTTATGCCTCAACATTATAAATACTTATCTGTCTTTCCCCCAATCACCCTGGAGGGCATGGACTGTGTGTTATTAACAGCGTTCCCAGGCCGGGCGCGGTGGCTCAAGCCTGTAATCCCAGCACTCTGGGAGGCCGAGACGGGCAGATCACGAGGTCAGGAGATCAAGACCATCCTGGCTAACACGGTGAAACCCCGTCTCTACTAAAACATACAAAAAACTAGCCGGGTGAGGTGGTGGGCGCCTGTAGTTCCAGCTACTCGGGAGGCTGAGGCAGGAGAATGGCGTGAACCCAGGAGGCGGAGCTTGCAGTGAGCTGAGATCCAGCCACTGCACTCCAGCCTGGGCGACGACAGAGTGGGACTCCGTCTCAAAAAAAAAAAAAAAAAAAAAAACAGCGTTCCCAGAGATTAATAATGACAGTGGCTAATAGTAGCAGAACGACTAATACAACCAGCAGTAGCTTTTAATACCGGATACTATTTTGAGGTATTTATATGCATGACTCCACTTGGTCTTACAACATCCCTATAGTTAGTTACTGTTATTGTTCCTACATTACAGATGAGGAAATTGAGGCTTAAAGACATTAAATAAATCATTCACAAAGAACTGGTAGAGCCAGATTTTGAATGCAACTGTCAGACTCCAGAGCCTGGGTGCTTCATAAGTGCTTGCCTGCTGCAATATCTGGAACATAGTTGGTTTTCCAGTTTCTATTTATTGCCTGATAGAGTGAATGAATTAAAAAATGATCCCTAGGCCGGGCGTGGTGGCTCAAGCCTGTAATCCCAGCACTTTGGGAGGCCGAGACGGGCGGATCATGAGGTCAGGAGATCGAGACCATCCTGGCTAACACAGCGAAACCCCGTCTCTACTAAAAAATATACAAAAAACTAGCCGGGCGAGGTGGCGGGCTCCTGTAGTCCCAGCTACTCGGGAGGCTGAGGCAGGAGAATGGCGTAAACCCGGGAGGCGGAGCTTGCAGTGAGCCGACATCCGGCCACTGCACTCTAGCCTGGGTGACACAGCGAGACTCCGCCTCAAAAAAAAAAAAAAAAAAAAAAAATGATCCCTACATAGACAAATGGATGAATGCCTGAACCCACATGCTGAGATGGGTTAGCTGGGAAGGAGGAAGAGGCATAGGCAGGAGAGTGTAAGTGTGAGGGGAACAGGAAGGTAAGTGCAGCTGGGGTAACTGTGGTGGCCAAAGGAGAAAGTGCCCAATGACCAGCTGGACATCAGCCTGTTTTGTGGTGCCCTGAGGCCAGTCCAAAGCAGCTGGGAACAGTTGAGAGAATTTGGGATCAATAAGGCAGTTACTCTGAGTAAAGTCCCTTGAGTTGTGCCAGCCTGAGTGGCTGGAATTCTTGGCAGCTCTGCCCACGCCCCAACCTTGAGGAGAGGGTAGGGAACTCACACCCATCTTGGAGGGCCTGGGCCTCCCCCAGAGGACCTCGCATGGTCAGGCGCACTTAGAGCAGGCTTGTTTAAGGTAGCCACTGGACGGGAGAGAGGAGGCAGAAGCACCACAGGAGCATGAAGCCCATGCACGGGGCCAGGAATACCGCAGCCAGCTCCTCTGCCTGGACCCTGGGGCTGAATGCGACCTGGGCTCTGGGCCTAGGGAGCTATGTGTAGGTTTAGCCCCTCATTCGATTCCTGTGAGCCATTAGTCAGAGGGCAAGTGGGTGAGGGTGCTGGGGAGAGGGAGGCAGCTCCGATGCGGCAGCTTGTTCCTCAGCCCAGGGGAGGGGACAGGGAGAGACAGGGAGGCTGAGCAGAGTGGATGAGCACCTTCCTGTCTGGAAGGAAGCAGGGCTGTGCCCACAGGGGAGGGACACCTGAACAGAGAAGTGAGGACACACCTGCCATCCGCATGGGGCAGGCCAGTACTCACTGGGTGGGGGTGGAGAACCTCCAGAACCTCCTTTTATTCTCTAATTTTACAGATGCTGTCAGACCTTTCTAAGAGCCAGAGAGACTTGGGTGCTGATTCTGGCCCTGCCATGAATTTCCATTGTGCCCCTGAGCAGGTGACAGTTTCTTTGCCTGTAGAATCAGAGCCCATGACGGGCTGGGTGCCCGGGTCTGAGGGAGGGTGAGGAGGTGCCCCACAGATGACTGCACAGGGAAGCCGCAGCTGGCAGACGCCAGTGGATTCCTCTCTCCCCTTCCTTTTCCACCCCTAGAAACAGAGACAGTCACCCTGGAGAAGGGGTTAAACTGGTAGAGGGCCTCTGTGAGTGTGCTTCACAATTTACAAAGCACTTCAATTTAAAAAAAAGTTTTTTTAACTTTTATTTCAGGTTCGGAGGTACATGTGCAGATTTGTCACATAAGTAAACTCGTGTCAAGGGGATTTGTTGTACTGATTATTTCACCACTGAATACTAAGCCTAGTACCCAATAGTTCTTTTTTCTGCTCCTCTCCCTCCTCCCACCCTCTCCACCCTCAAGTAGACCCCAGTGTCTGTTGTTTCCTTCTTTGTGTTCTTAAGTTCTCACCATTTAGTTCCAACTTCTAAGTGAGAACATGAGATATTTGGTTTTCTGTTCCTGTGTTAGTTTGCTAAAGATAATGGGCTCCAGCTCCATCCATATTCCTGCAAAAGACACGATCTCATTATTTTTTATGGCTGCATAGTATTCCGTGGCATATATGTACCACATTTTCTTTATCTGATGTGTCATTGATGGGCATTTAGTTGATTCCATGTCTTCACTATTGTGAATAGTGCTGCAATGAATATTTGCATGCATTTGTCTTTATGATAGAATGATTTATATTCATCTGGGTATATACCCAGTAATAGGATTGCTGGGTCAAATGGTAGTTCTGTTTTGAGCTCTTTGAGGAATCACCATACTGCTTTCCACAATGGTTGAACTAATTTACACTCCCACTAACAGTGTATATGTGTTCCCTTTTCTCCACAGCCTCGCCAGCATCTGTTGTTTTTTTACTTTTTAATAATAGCCATTCTAACTAGTATAAGATGGTATCTCATTGTGGTTTTGATTTACATTTTTCTAATGATCAGTGATATTGAACTTTCATTCACATGCTTCTTGGCCACATGTATGTCTTCTTTTGAAAAATGTCTGTTCATGTCTTTTGCCCACTTTTTATTGAGATTGTTTTTCTCTTATAAATTTGTTTAAGTTCCTTATAGAGACTGGATATTAGATCTTTGTCAGATGCATAGTTTGCAAATATTTCCTCCCATTCTGTAGGTTGTCTGTTTACTCTGTTGATAGTTTCTTTTGCTGTACAGAAGCATTTAAGTTTAATTAGATCCCATTTGTCAATTTTTGCTTTTGTTGTGATTGCTTTCAGCATCTTCATCATGAAATCTTTGCCCAATACTATGTCTAGGATGGTATTATCTAGATTGTCTTCCAGGGTTTTTATAGTTTTGCGTTTTACATTTAAGTCTTTAATCCATCTCGAATTGATTTCTGTATACAATGTAAAGAAGGGGTCCAGTATCAATCTTCTGGATATGGTTAGCCAGTTATCCCAGCACCATATACCCATATAGGGAGTCCTTTCCCCATTGGTTGTTTTTGTCAGTGTTGTTGAAAATCAGATGGTTGTAGGTGTGGGGCCTTATTTCTGGGCTCTCTATTCTGTTCCATTGGTCTATAGGCCTGTTTTTGTACCAGTACCATGCTGTTTTGGTTATTGTTGCCCTGTAGTATAGTTTGAAGTTAAATAATGTGATGACTCCAGCTTACAAATACTTTATATTTATTTTTATGTAAACTAAATATACATACTTATTTATGTATACTTTATATATACAAAGACTTTATATTTATTTATAAATAAATATATAAATATTTAATTTATATATTTTGTAATATAATACAATTTATATACAATTTTTTGTATATAATTTTTTTGTGTATAATTTTTTGGCTAAGTTTTTGTATTTCAAAGATGGGGTTTCACCATGTTGGCCAGGCTGGTCTCTAACTCCTGACCTCAGGTGATCCCCCCACCTTGGCCTCCCAAAGTGCCAGGATTACAGGAGTGAGCTACCATGCCCAGCCACAAAGCAGTTTAGAATACATTTCCTCATTTGATCTTCACAGCAACCCTATGAGGGAAGGTCGGGCTGACACTCTTATTGTTACGTTATCATTTTACCCCTGGGGGAACCAGGGTCACACCATGAGGGAGTCCACGGCTCTTTGCTTTGTATCACACAATTACGCTGGGTGTCGTGAACCCCAAAACCATCAGCCACAAGGACCTGAAGATGACAGATTCTGTGCACACTGTAGGGTGACAGGAAGACCAGGAGTCAGGAGCCAAGGGTGGTGCCTGGCTGGTGCTGCTTCCTTGCTCCACAGTGGAACATTTATTTTGTCACAGTTTGTCTGCAGGAGCTACTGCCTGGCCTGGGTGGCCAGCCTCACTGTGTTGTGAGGTCAGGGGAGGCTTGCTTAGAAGCTGGCCTCAGGGGGCACTATAGCAGCAGGCATGAAGGAATTCCAGTGTCCCAGGGCCTGGGGGATGTCCAGCTGGACAGGAGCTTTGAGATGATCTAGTTTATTCAACTGAGGTGGAAAAAGAAAGCCAGACAGGCTTACATAAGTGAAACGAAGGAGGAGGAGGAGGAGGAGGAGGAGGAGGAGGAGGAGGAGGAGGAGGGGAAGGGGGGGGGGGAAGATACAGAGTATAATTTTTTTTTTTCTTTTTGAGATGGAGTTTCACTTTTGTTCCCCAGGCTGGAGTGCAATGGTGGGATCTCAGCTCACTACAAACTCTGCCTCCTGGGTTCAAGTGATTCTCCTGCCTCAGCCTCCCGAGTAGCTGGGATTACAGGTGCCACAAGCACGCCCAGCTAATTTTTGTATTTTTAGTAGAGATGGGGCTTCGCCATGTTGGCTGGGCTGGTCTTGAACGCCTGACCTCAGGTGATCAGCCTGCCTCAGCCTCCCAATGTGCTGGGATAACAGGCGTGAGCCACCACGCTCGGCCCAGAGTATAATAATTTTTAAAGCCAACTTTTAGTTGGGGACAGGAAAAATAATTTGAAAGGTAGGCTGGAAAGACAGAAATGACCAACATCCACATCCCCCTGGGAGGCCTTTCCCAGGCCAGTAGGAAGCCTGCCTGCTGTTCTTCTCCAGTGACACAGCCAGGGACAGGGAAGGACAGCCATGACTAAACATGAGGACCCAGTGCTTGGCAGACAAGCGAGGTTTCACATTCCTGCAAGGGCAACTCAGGTGGCCCTCTCCTGATGGCAGGGAGCCACCTGGAACACAGCATGACAGGGCAGTGACAGGGCAGTGACAGGACAGTGACAGGGCAGTGACAGGGCACCACGGAAATGCCCAACGGCTCCTCACGGGGACAGGTGCAGCTGACACATGGGGCGGAGTGAGGACGTGCAGGCTCCTACCCTTCCTGACCCAAGCAGCTGCATGCAGGCAGGGCTGGGGGCCACCCCAAGAGGAAAAATAAGCCGGGTGCGGTGGCTCATGCCTGTAATCCCAGCACTCTGAGAGGCAAGGCGGGCGGATCACAAGGTCAGGAGTTTGAGACCAGCCTGGCCAACACAGTGGAACCCCGTCTCTACTAAAAATACAAAAAAAAAAATAAAAAAAAAATTAGCTGGGCATGGTGGTAGGCACCTGTAATCCCAGCTACTTGGGAAGCTGAAGCAGGAGAATCGCTTGAACCCGGGAGGCGGAGCTGTCGTGAGCCGAGATCGCACCAGTGCACTCCAGCCCGGGGGACAGTGAGAGACCCTGTCTCAAAAAAAAAAAAAAACAAAACAAAAACAAAAACAGAGAGAGAGAGAGAGAGACAGAGAGAGAAAATAGAAGGGGGAAGGAAGACTTGGGGCATACAAAGAAAAAAATACATGAAGTGGGGAAGAGGACGAGGGAGAGCAGGAAGAGGGAGGAAAAGGGAGAAGAGGAGCAAGAGGGAGAGGAGGAGGGGAAGGGAAGGGAAGACGGAAAGGAGTCAAAACTGTCGAGTGGTGGAGCAGGTGAGGCGTGCACGTGCCTGCGGACCTACAGAAAGACGTTCTCCTTTCCCGTGTTTCTGAATGTTCTAAATTATCTATGACGGAGACGTATCCATTTGTAATGCTGACTTTTCAATAACATAATAAAAGGGGAAAAAGGGAATTTGGATGGTGTGTCCAGCCACCAGAGTCCCAGGCTGAAAGCCAGAATGATCTCTTGAGAAATGTTAGCAAAGATTTTCTCTGGGATGGGGGAGCTATTGGTGATTTTTCTTTAGTTTTTTATTTTTATTTTTTCACTTTCCAAATCATCTAGAATGAGCAGGAATAATATTGGTAACCACAGGAGAAAGAAATACAAAAGAGTGACTCCCTCTGTCCTTAAAATAACAAAAACAAAAGACAAAGGAGGCCGGGTGCGGTGGCTCACGCCTGTAATCCCAGCACTTTGGGAGGCCAAGGTGGGTGGATCACCTGAGGTCAGGAGGTCGAGACCAGCCTGGCCAACATAGGGAAAAACCGTCTCTACTAAAAATACAAAAAAATTAGCCAAGCATGGTGGCGTGTCTGTAATCCCAGCTACTCGGGAGGCTGAGGCAGGAGAATGGCTTGAACCCAGGAGGTGGAGATTGCAATGAGCCAAGATTGCGCCATTGCACTCCAGCCTGGGCGACAGGAGGGAAACTGTCTAAAAAAAAAAAAGAGAGAGAGAGAGAGAGCACACACACCCACACACCACACACACAAAGGAAGAGAGGCTGAGAGTTGGGATGATGGGGAAGAACGTGAGATGAGGGTGAGGGAGCGAGAGGCAAAGGCGGGGACAGGAATAGCAGGTGAGGCTGTTGCTAGACAGCAGCCAGCTATGCAGTGCTTCCCAGTCATCCTGTCTGTCAACGAACGTGTGCGGAAAGGTGGCTGCCTGTGCCTCCCAGGATACTCTAGACTGGGGGCAGAGTAGTCCTGCTGGGCAGCTTCTGGCCAGTCGGTGCAGGGTTGCTGTCCTCCAGCACATCCAAGCTGCCCTCCCCAGGCCTCCCTCCATCATCTGCCTGCAGGCTCACCAAGACAGTGTAAATGGAGAGACCTGGGATCCTTAATTCCAGAGAGGCTGCTTTAGAGGGGATGGTGGTGGGCTTATTTTGTGGTTGAGGCTCTTAAGGGAGGAGAGAAAGGACAGGAGGGGAAGGGAGGGTTCAGCCACAGAGCTGGCAGCCAGGCCAAGAGGATCAGCCAGGAGCAATAAGTGGCTTGAGAATGCTGGTGATAAATAAAGACGTCTTTATTGTCTCTTCCCAAAGCACACGATGTTTCTAACAGAGCTTCATTCACTCCCAGGCAGGCTGGAGAGAGGACAGAGGTGGAGCCAAGATGACATAGTCAGGAGTAGAAAGGAGTCAGGTGGAGCAGGGGTGCCAGGGAGGGCAGCTGGAGGGCGGGACTCAGGGAGCTCCAGTCGCAGTGACGAAGATGTCCTTGTAGCCTTTGATCTCCTTGACCTCGTTGCTGCTGATGAGAACCTGGAGCTGGCGGGGTCCAGCTTTGGTCGGGTAGAGGTCCAGTTGAATTTGGAGGGTGTGTCCGGCCACCAGAGTCCCAAGGCTGAAAGTCAGAAAGGGCCTGTGAGAGCCTCAGGGAGTCCCTGCTGGCAGGAGGGGTGATCTGGTTCCCCTCTGGGTGGGTGAGAAGCTCCCACTCGCCACCACCACTGAACTCAGCCTTTCCTGAGGCGGGTGAGAAAGTGGGGGGAGAGAGGCACCGCACAGGAGACTGAGGAGGGTCCTGTGATGCCATGGGGCACCCCTTTTCTGAGACCAGCAAGGGGGAGGTAGGCAGAAGCATCACTTACTCCTTTGTTATCTGCCCATTGACGAGGCCGCTTCCCTCCAGCACCATCGTGCAGCTGCTCAGAGCCACCATCAAAGTGTTGGTGAGGGTGACGTGGACTCTCAGTGCCTTGCCCACCTCAGCCCTCTCAGACACCTGTGTGGAGAGAGGTCAGTGATCCCACGGGCAACTGGCCTCGCTTCTGCACTCTGGTTCAGTTATCCCCACCCCTAGGTCCCTGGCCACCACCACGAACTGCAGCTTAGAGCTAACGTGCTATAGTGGGGAGGGAGGAATGTGAGCTGAGAGTACTTGAGATTAACACATATACAGGCCTGTCTTAGGTCACAATACTCCAAGGAGCCACCACCAATCAGCAATTGCCACCAAGCTGAAACCCGTTTTCCTCCCCACCATCTAGTTCAAGATGTCCACAAGATTTCAATGGGAGTGCCAGCTCCAGTGGGTGGCTACCAGGAAGGCTGGGTTAAAAAGGATCCTGAGGACAAAGGATCCCAATTGATTCCTATCTAACACAGGTGGGGGATAAGGAAGCGGTGTCATGTGTGCCACCCAAGTGCCATCAGTGATGTCATCCTGCCCTTACACTCATCACCGAGGAAACCATGAGGCCAAGGCCCCATGATGTGTTAATGGCAGAGCCAGGACCTGACCCGGGTGTCCCAGCCCAGGATCTTTCCCCATACTGCTGTGTCTTCACAAACATCAGCAGGGCATGCACTCGAGTTCTTCCAGGTGTGCTCAGTGCTGTGTCATGGGGCAGCACAGCCGTGGCCTGTGAGTGGGAGGCAGGCATCCTTCCTACTCATTTCTGGAGCCCCTGTTCCTAGAACAGTGCCGGCCAGATGATGGACATCAGTAAGCACGTGGTGAACTGAAATGAGCTCTGACCACCCAGATCATACTAGGGGCTTGTTCTGGCTGGGCCAGAGACTCAGGGAAAAGGAAGAACACACCTGACTTACCTGGGATCCAAACAAAAATACCAAGTCCCTTGTACCTTCATGAGGGTGTCAAAGTAGAACAGGTTAAAATAACTGTGGAATCATCTGTGGGTCCCTTACTGATGGGGACCAATTAGCAACCTACCTGGCATTTGCCATGTTTGCCTCAGGTACACGGCAGGGCCCTGGCCGCAGCCCCCGGCTTTTGTCTGCACTTGCAATTCTGCCCGGGTTTGCCCCAGCACAGAGGCTGCCTGGCGTCAGCCGGCCTGACAGCCTGACAGTGTGCCTGGATGAAAACCCTGGGGTAGGCCAGCGGATATATGGTCTGGAGCTGCCCAGTTCTCATTTGGGGTGGGGAGGGGCGTGCTGTTGGAGAAGCCTCCAGGTACAGAGCCAGGTTTAGACTAGGCAGTGGGCAAGTCTTTTCGAGTGGGAGGGGCAGGTGGGGAAACGAGGCTTCAGGGAAGGAAAACCCTGGTAGAGGAGATGGGGAACGCACCCATTTCTTCCATTCACCCTTCCTTCGCCTGAAACTCCTTCTTTGTGCAGTGGCCTCACTGGCCCCTCAGGCATCTCAAGTTCACTTTTCATTTGTTTCTCTCTTTGTCACCTCAATCTTGTCAATACTCACCTTTTGTTTTTTGTTTTGTTTTGTTTGAGACAAGGTCTAACTCTGCTGTCCAGGCTGGAGTGCAGTGGCACGATCTCAGTTCACTGCGGGCTTGATTTCCCCGGACTCCCACCTCAGCCTCCCGAGTATCTGGGACTAGAGGCATGCACCACCACACCAGCTAACTTCTGAAAAACTTTTAAGTAGTGACAAGGTCTGGCTATGTTTCCCAGATTGGTCTTGAACTCCTGGGCTCAAGCGATCCTCCCACCTTGGCCTCCCAAAGCACTGGGATTACAGGCGTGAGCCACCATGCTTAGCCAGTGGTCATCATTTGAATTTGACTTTGTGGAGTCTCTAAATCTGTCTTCTCTACTTCATCTCCTAGTCACTGCCTTTCCTGTCTCTTTGCCTTTGCAAAATGATTTCCTTACTTAAAATGCCTTCACAGCCATCTCATTTCTCTATACAGTTTCCTATGCATCCTCTGAAAAATAGTACCTCCTTTGAGAAGCCTTCATGCCCTTCCCCGCCACTCACTGGTCAGAGCACAAGACCACACCATACTGTGCTGGAGCCATTGGTGTGGGATGAGGTGGGAACAGTGTCTTTTTGGCTGCTGCACCCCAGCCCCTGGATTGGGTGAGTCAGAGAGCCTCAGAGCCCCCACCTACCTCGATAGACAAGTGGGGAGGCTCCAGAGAGATATCTTTTAGGACCAGCATGGACCTCCCTGTCTCTTCAACCTCGGCGATGCCAGACACACGGATGAGCTTTTCGTCCGTTAGCTTGCTTCTGTAATTGCTGTAGGGCAGGAGGAGTGGCCACTGTGTCTCTAAGGACATACAAAAGATACCTTGAGTCCAGGACATGGACCAGAGAGAGAGGGGGGACATGTAGATGTGAGAGAGGAAAAATTAGAATTTTTCACGTGAGAGGTAAAACTGTGTGTGTGAGAGACAGACAGACAGTGTCCCACCACGCACACACTGCCCCCAGGGCTCACTGCTGCATCTTGCCTGGTGGAGTGGCATCAGAGGTGCAGCAGCTGGCAGCTTCACTGCCCGGAAGGTGTGTGTGTCGGAGGAAGGGGTCTCTGTGTGATCTGGCTGGGCCCGCCCCGCTGTGTTCACGGCCCCACAGCTCCCCTCCCCGGAGGTGCCTTCTTACGGCTGCCTCACACTCACCCTTCCCAAAGTCCAGGTTCACCCGCACCGTGTGCCTCCAGAGGGGCTTCCGGGTGCCACCCCCATGCAGCAGGGCCTGTGCACAGAAGCGCACCACCAGTCCGATGGGCCCCTGAGGGTGGGTGATGTCTGGCACCCTCCGGATACGCAGCAGCAGCTGCAGGTCCTGGCCCCACTCCGGTATCCTGGCCAGGTGAAGCTGCAGCTGCGCTGGCTCATCCCTAAGACCCCTGGACTCCAGGAGATCCAGGAAGGGCGAAGAAGCTCTTTGGGGGCCCAGCATTTTCCGAGAAGCCTTCCTGAAGACAGCTCTCTCCTCAGGGGATCCTGCAGAAGGGAGAGGCGGGGGAGACATGCATGGGGAGGGGTGGAGAGGACCGGTGACTTTCCCGGGGTACCAAGGCACAGGAATAGCAGCACAGGGAGGTGGTGCGGCTCAGGTGCCACTTGCTGGGTTCAAATCCTTGCTCTGTCACAGTGCTTTAATCTCTCAGTGTTCTGTTCTGTCATCTGTAACCGGGGGATGATATCTGCTTTCCTTATAAGGGATCCCAAAAACGTCAGGCTAAGTGAGTTGCCTCAGCACTGTTCTCTGCCATCACTACGACCACCAAGCATCACTATCATCACCGTCATGAAGCCAGAGGCTTCTCTCCCCAACCAGCATCCCTCCAGCTAAAATACATGCTCAAAACTTATAAAAAAAGAGGTTCGGTCAGGCACAGTGGCTCATGCCTGTAATCCCAGCAATTTGGGACGCTGAGGTGGGTGGATCGCCTGAGGTCAGGAGTTTGAGACCAGTCTGACCAACATGGTGAAACTCATCTCTACTAAAAATACAAAAATTAGCTGGGCATGGTGATGGGTGCCTGTAATCCCAGCTATTCAGGAGGGTGAGGCAGGAGAATCACTTGAACCCAGGAGGTAGAAGTTGTGGTGAGCCGAGATTTCGCCGTTGCACTCCAGCCTAGGTAACAAAAGTGAAACTCCATCTTTACAAAAAAAAAAAAAAAAAAAGCTTCATCTCTTGCCCATGGGGGCTACTCAACGTGGAGGCTTAATGTGGCTGACTGCCGCTGCTACCGCTTGAGACCATCATTACCACAGTTACAGCTGTTACTACTTGAGACCATCATTACAAGACTGCAGGAAGGGATGAATGTAGAAACGGTAAAAAACAAAAGAAACTGTTTTAAAGAAAGGCTAGCCTGGGGAAGAAGAAAAGAGAAGGAGAGGAGAGAAGAAGAAAAGAAGAAAAGAGCTCCCTGCTTCTAGTGAGCAAAGGCAGCCGCTGAGCGTCTACCGCCCTTCATATTTATTTGGGTAGCAAGAGCAAGGAGGAGGAGGTAACGATTGGTCAGCTGCTTAATTGATCACAGGTTCAGATTATTACTGACAGGCTTCAATTATCATAAGAACATTTGTGTGGCCTCCAACAGCTTAACCCACACTTACCCCCACCTGTGGACTTCTCTGGCGCAGTTGCTACGTCCCAGAGGCACGGTTCCCAGTACTTTCTGTGGACACTCATTTAACCCTCTCAACAGCCGTCCAGGGGACTGTTATCCCGTTTTACAGATGAGGAAATGGAGGCACAGGGGTGGTAAACTGTGTCCAGTCTTACCCAGGGCACGGCAGAGCCCTGTTCAGTACTCAGGCAGCCTGACTCCACACACGCGCCCTCCGTAGGGGTGTCCACCCCGTCCACAGGCCCAGGGGCCCATCCCCCTGACTCCACCGATCTCCTTGCTACAACCCCTCCTGCCATGGACGTAGGGAGACAGTGGCACCACTCTGGGTGTAGTTAAAATACAGGACATCGAACTACATTTGAATTCCAGATAAACAACGAATGATTTTTAGTACAGTACGTTCCATGCACTATTTGGAACATACTTATACATTAAAAATCATACCCAGTTTGAATTGCAGATAAACAGTGAATACTTTTTAGAATAAGTATGTCCCAAATGCTGTATGTCCCATACTTACACAAATAAAATATTTGTTTACTTGGATCTATCTGGAATTCATATTTAACTGGGCATCCTATATTTTTATTTGCTGGTAACCCTACTTAGGGTCACATGCCTGGGATCCAGGAAGGACCCCTAGGAGTTTGCCATGAGGATAAAGGTGATTAGATGGTGAGGGTTTCAACTTGGAACCACCCCAGCTAGGGAGCATCACAAAGAAGCTTAAACCAGCCCTCTCCCCATTTACCCAGCCCAGCACCTTCTGGGTACTTGTAGGAGCTGGTGATGCTCTGGTGCTGGTGTGACCCCACCATCTTGGTGCTGATCTCTTTCCCGATGGAACTGGTGTTGTGGGCCAGGATTTCCTGGGCCTGGCCATCCCTGAGGAGCCAAATGACTTCATCGGCGTTCACCTCGGCATACACGAAAGGGGTGTCATAGACCAGGTGGACATCCCCTTCCCTGATGGCCTTCACAGAGGCAGGGCCACAGCAGAACAGCCCTGTGGAGGCAACAGGCTACTGACGTGGGGGCAAGGGGCAGCTGGCTGTGGCTGTGGGAGGTGGAGATGGGACAGGCAGTGGTACCGCTGACTCTCACCCATGGGACATCTTCCAGTTTACCAAGCACTTTTGTTCCCATTAATTCATCTGACCCTCACAGCCACCCTGTGAATTGGCAATGCTCATCATCAGCTTTTCCACGTTACAGGTAAGGACACAGCTGAGGCCCAGTGACCCATCCAGGTGACCCCGCTGTCCACGGTAGAGTTAGATACCTGATCTGAAGCTGTGTCAGCTGGGACCTCGGGAAGAGGGTGCCGTGGAAAACGCTGCTCCTCCCTGGTCTCCTGCTCCCACGGTCAGTCACCCTAATCTGCCTCCCCACAGAGCCAGAGCCTGTTGCAGTGGTCCTCACTCACCACTGCTGGTCTGCTGGGGGGTGGGGTCCAGAACCTGCCACCCGTTGTATCCTGGTGGGAGATCTTTCCGGATCATCCAGCACTCATTCCAGACATGGAAGTTCCTGCAGGAGGGAGTAAGGAGACAAGGACTCACGTTAGCTGAGGTTTTGCCAGATACCAGGCACTATACGGAGTGATTTATATCATTGTTTCTTTTTCTTACTTTTTGTTAGGAAGTAATTTCATACTAAAAGTCACAAGAATTAGTACAGGCCGGGCGCGGTGGCTCACGCCCGTAATCCCAGCACTTTGGGAGGCCGAGGAGGGTGGATCACGAGGTCAGGAGATCAAGACCATCCTGGCTAACATGGTGAAACCCCGTCTCTACTAAAAATACAAAAAACTAGCCGGGCGTGGTGGCGGGCGCCTGTAGTCCCAGCTACTCAGGAGGCTGAGACAGGAGAATGGCGTGAACCCGGGAGGCAGAGCTTGCAGTGAGCTGAGATCGTGCCACTGCACTCCAGCCTGGGTGACAGAGCGAGACTCTGTCTCAAAAAAACGAAAACAAAAAGAATAGTACAAAGAACGCCCATCTACCCAAGTCATCTGTTGTTAACATTTTGCCCCATTTGCTTTCTTTCAGTGTGGACATGAATAGATATCTACACATATACACTTCAGTGTGTATTTCCTAAGAATAGGGATCGTATAGTTTATCAACCCTAGCACATTGGGTATTGATATGATGTCTTTATCTAATTTACTGTCTATATTTTAATGTTGTCAGTTGCTCTAATGATGTTGTTTAGAGCCTTCTTCTCCCACGCGGTACGCAGCGCCATCTGTGGTCACACACTGCATTCAGCTACGCAGCGTGTTGTCTGCTTTGACCTTGGAACGGTTCCTCCACCTTTCTTTCTTTTGTTACATTGGGATTTGAAAAGAGTCTCTCTCTCTCTCTCTCTCTCTCTCGTAAATTTAAGGTGTACAAATGTAGTTTTGTTTCATGGAGATATCGCCTAGTGGTGAAGTCTGGGCTTTTAATGAAAACAGTCTTTATGTTATTTATCTATTTTTTAAAACCAGAATAGCGCCCATTTTGGGCTTGCCTGATGTTTTCTCATTATTAGACTCAAGATACGCATTCAAAGACAGAACTGTACCTAAGTTACATATCCTCAGATACACCACTGCTTCCTGAATCAGAGACGATTCAGACCTTTAGGAGTCTATCTGTGGATTCCAGGCTGAAAAGCCCTCCTTACCAGCATTGATCTCATCTCACCCTAGCAACCCTGTGAAGTAGACGTTATCTTCATTTTACAGACAAGAAAATTGAAGCTCAGAGAGGGAGGGGGCTCCTAGGACAGCAGGTAGTTCTCACACAACTCAGAGTCTTACCTGGAGGCCAGCTGCGGTGGCTCAGGCCTGTAACCCCAGCACTTTGGGAGGCCGAGGCGAGTGGATCACCTGAGGTCAAGAGTTCGAGGCCAACATGGCGAAACCCCATCTCTACTAAAAATACAAAAATTAGCCGGGCATCATGGTACATGTCTGTAGTCCCATCTACTCCTGCCTCCTGAGGCAGGAGAATCACTTGAACCCAGGAGGTGGAGGTTATAGTGAGCTGAGGTCGCACCATTGCACTCCAGGCTGGGCAACAGAGTGAGACTCCATCTCAAAAAAAAAAAAAAAAATAGAGTCTTATCTGGAAACTGGCTAGAAAAGGAAAAACAGGAAACCAGTTTTGAGGGTAGAGCTGAGAAGAACAAAGGAACCAGGAAAAGAAACCAGAGAGACACAAGTAAAGGGATGCACAGAGATACACACACATACACACACACACACGCGCACACATGTACGCAGACAGGGAGTGGGGTGGGGAAAGGAAGAAGTCAAGAGAGACAAGAAGAGGTCTAGAGAAGCAGTCAGTCCAAGTTCTGTCTGACTTCTGGGAAAACAGAATGGTACAAACAGAGACTCAGAGAAGGAAGAAGAAGATGAATAAAGACTTTTGAGGTCAGTGTTCAGAAGATGCCCAGCTAGTCATGTGGTTGAGGCCTCAGAATGTTATCCCATTGTTTTCTATCTCTGAAATGAGTTAAATGTGATGACCTAATTAGCCAGAACAGCCTCCTGGGTTGGGGAATTCTTCTCTTCTTCTCTGAGCAGTAGCAGCAATGTTCAGGGCAATGTTGCAACATTGCCTCAAGAGCCAGGGAGAACCAGGTCAAAGTTTTCCTGCCCTCCCTGGGACAGAGCAGAGAGCGGTTCAAGACAGTGCCTCTCACCATATTTTGTCTCGTTTCTGAGTTGACAGCATCTCTGCATTTCGGTCATAGTACGTATCGATGGTCAAGTTCCTATCCACGTTGTGCGCAGAACGGAAATTGGAAACAACACGGGTTGGAACACCTAAGCATCTCATTACTAAAGAGAAAAATAAAGTATAGAGAATCGCTCAGTTCATTTCAGGCAAAATTATTGGTTTTCCATGCATAATTTGTAACTTTCAAGCTGGAGGAGAGAAAGCCAAGACACTTAGGGAACCACACCAGTAACTCCTTTATTCCCAGAGCCCCACACCCAGTCCCTGAGCCCTGCTGCCCCATCGGTGGTCAACATCCCACAAGGAGAAAGGAATCATTTGAGGATCACTTAAAACAACAGTTAACAATAATCCAATTTATCATTCAGGAGTCTTTCCACTCAGCAACTTTCCAAGTTAAAAACAGAGGGCCAGGCGCGGTGGCTCACACCTGTCATCCCAGCACTTTGGGAGGCAGAGGCGGATCACGAGGTCAGGGGTTTGAGACCAGCCTGGCCAGCCTGGCCAACATGGTGAAAACCCATCTCTACTAAAAATACAAAAAAAATTAGCTGGGTGTGGTGGCACGTG
This sequence comes from Theropithecus gelada, assembly GCF_003255815.1. Classification (NCBI taxonomy): domain Eukaryota; kingdom Metazoa; phylum Chordata; class Mammalia; order Primates; family Cercopithecidae; genus Theropithecus; species Theropithecus gelada. Next base: position 18,686,047 of record NC_037674.1, read on the forward strand.
CCTGTAGTCCCGGCTACTCAGGAGGCTGAAAATTTAGTTCTGACAATTTTTTTTAACTTTTATTTTAGGTTTGAGGGTACACGTGAAGGTTTGTTACATAGGTAAACACGTCTCAAGGGATTGTTGTACAGATTATTTTATCGCCCTCCTCCCACCCTAGTTCTGAAATTTGGGATCTGGAATTCTACTTAAAGACAAGAGGTAGGGGGAGGTATGAAAGAAATTAGAGAATGGATAGAGGGACAAGATAGACTTCTAGAGACCGTGGAAACCGTCAGCAGAGACAAAGGGAAACCACAGAATCAGAAACCGTCTTTAATAAGGTAGCAGCTCCCTCTTGTGGCTTCTTGTGATACTGCTACAAAGGCTTTTAAAAGCTGAGTTATGATTTTGCAAATCTAGTCACACAGTGTAGACATTACCCCCAAAACACACACACACACACACACACACACACACACACACACACACACACACACCTCTGCCTGCCCAGAGCCAGATGAAGTCAAGCCAAGAGCCAGCAAGAGCCAGGTGTGACCTTGAAGGGACGTGGGTCCTGATATCTGCCGGCACGGCGAGGAGTTCAGAGAGGTTTATCCCACTCCTCTCCCTCCCAGAAGGGGCAGGCAGTGCCTACTGAGGCTGCCAGGAGGATTACACAGCTTCGAAAAGTAAAAGGACTAATGAGAGTGACCAATCCTTTTGTTTTGGTTCACTAAAGAGCCCCCAAGAGGGCCGCCTGTCCACCGTCACCTGCCCACTCACAGCACAGCTCCTGGCTTGTCACAGATCCTTAGCAGGCGTGGGAGCTACACCTGGGCTGGAAGCGGCCAGGGGAAGCTTGGCAGGGGCAGCTCCCCCAGTGTGCAGTGGCCCCATAACTCAAGGGCTGGGAGTGGGGAGAGGCTTGGAAATGGAGCACAGTGGTGGACCTTGTCCTTCTCCTGCTCATCCCAGGCCTCCTCCACAACACCTACCTAGCCACAGCCTGGGGACGTCCCAGCCCACGGAACAACCGAGAATACTGAGTGCCAGAGTAGCCCTAGCCTCATTTCACACCTGAGCAAAGTGAGGTCACCGGATTTCACACCTCAGCAAAGTGAGGTCACTGGATTCAAACACTCAGATTTAAACCTCCTCTGTGTCTGCAGCACCTGCATATAACTGCCAGCCTCTGCTGCCCCTCTCCAAAAAGCCTCTGCCCTTGTCTTTGGCTCCTGTCTCTGTCCTCCTCATTCTCTGCTTCTCCTTTCTCCAACTCAGAGTCACCCTGTTAGTTCAGCAAACGTTTATCAAGCTCCATCATGTAGCAGGACAGGCCTGTGTAAGGTATTCTGGCCTTGCAAGGGTGAGACAAGTACTCTCCATCTTTCTCTCATCTTCACAGATGATCTGCTCAACGACTTTGCACTGAATTGTAAATAACTGATACTGCATAAAACACGGATGTTCTTTAAGGGTAGTCAGCAAAGTGGTAAGTCTATAATGATAACTGCTCAAGGATCTCTCAGTGAAGCATTTGGGAGCTGCTAGCTCTGCCTATGGGTGAGGTCAGCTATCTCACACCATCTACTTCCACTTGCCCCTCCGTGCCAGGCTCATCTCGAGCTGAGATGCCTGAGCTGGTGGCAGAAAGAAGCCACTGGGTTTCTGTTTCGGGACCACAAGCTGTCTATCCAGACGACAGTTATAACAGTCTGACTGACCCATCAAGGATACTGTGAGGTGATTGCCACAGGTCAACCCCCCTCTCACATAAATGCACAGGATCCCTTGAGACTGTATGGTGTGCTGGCTCAGGGCCTGGGTGCCCACCACCCCCAGCTGTGGGGCCATGGGCAAGCTACGGAACCTTTATGAGTCACAGTTAACTTCTCTGAAAATGAAGTTAATCACACCCCTAAGTGAGTGATCTTTCGCTCACCGGTGCACATAACAGATGCGAAGACCCAGCACTGTCCGTACTTCACAGGCTGCCCGCCCCTGGCTGACCACTGCCGTAGGATGGCCACACTACCGTTCCACTCCAGAGGACTGACCCCTTCGGAGTAGTCCTCGCTCCAGTTCCCCTGCAGCACGCCGTTGTCATCGTTGCTGTTGATCTGCAGAGGACAGATGGGTGAATTTCCACAGCTCCCGGGGAAGCTCAGACTGTCCTCAGACGGCGGGAAGCATCCATCCTTACCATGGCACTCACCACCCTGCACACGTATACCACGTCGTTCCGCTGGGAACAGTCTTTAGCCGGGTTCTTTAAGTAATGCAGGCTCTTGTTCAGGATCTCAAAGCAGATGTCTATGATGTCCTCTTCAAACTTCCCAGTGATTTTAAGGGAGAAAAAAGAGGAGCAAATATCTAGACTTCTGAAACTTTAAGTCACTAACAGACTTTTGGGGATGGCAGGTGTATGGGGATGTGGGGACGGGGGGAGGGCGCTAAATATAAGACAAGGTCCTGCCTTTGAATAACTTATAAATCAAATTGGGAATGTATGAGGTTTGAAATTCTGAAAAACTAAACTGTGTGGCTCTGATGAAAAATGGACACAGAATTCAGAGAGTGAGAGTTCCCCGTTGGCTGAATAGATGAGAGAAGGCTTTGGTGCCAATGGGCTTTGACGGATTGGGTGGACAGGAAGAGGAGAGTGGGCACATTTACCTGAGGTCTTTGAGCATGGTGGGTACCAAGGATTTACACAGACTCCTATCTGGAGGACTTGAAGGAGCAGGGAAGGGATCAGAGCAGAAAAAGTCTAGAGATCAATGTAGGGCCAGGCATGGCAGTCTTGAAATCAGGTAGAGGAGCTCAAAGCAGACACTGCGGCCCTGGAGGAGCCAGAGTGGGCTCATGGTAGATGCGCACAATGTTTGCCACAACCCTTTGGCTGCCAAATGCACAGGTATTTGTCTCAGTTTCAAAGAGGGTCACAGGTCGCCACGGTTGGAGAATGGGGAAAACGTGCTCTCCCTCAGCAAGGCTTCCCCCACCTCTTCCCTTTTGGAGTTTGTGGGCAGGACTGAGGTGCCAGTGGGAGGGAGAGAGAAACCACGCCTGCAGGGCTTGAGAGTGGAGACGTTGCCCAGAGCCAAGGTCCCCCTCTGTACACCGACTGGATATTGGATGTTATTAAAGAATTACTGTTCTTTTTTTTTTTTTTTTTTTTCAGTTACAATCATGTATTCTGATTAAGTTTTGCAGAAAGCTTTTACACGACTATATTCTGAAGTATTATTGGATTAAATATGCTGAAGTGTTACTGGACTAAGTGATATGGTATCTGTAATTTGCTTTAAAAAAAAGAAAAAATTGGCCGGGAGCTGTGGCTGTAATCCCAGTACTTCGGGAGGCTGAGGCGGGTGGATCACCTGAGGTCAGAAGGTTGAGACCAGCCTGGCCAACATGGTGAACCCCGTCCCTACTAAAAATGCAAAAATTAGCTGGGCATTATGGCTCGCACCTGTAGTCCTAGCTACTCAGGAGGCTGAGGCGGGAGAATCGCTTGAACCCAGATAGTGGAGGTTGTAGTGAGCCAAGATCATGCCACTGCACTCCAGCCTGGGCAACAGAGCGAGACTCCACCTCAAAAAAAAAAAAAAAAAAATCTAGTGGTAGAGTGGGGAGGGAGGGTGGAGGCAGAGGAGTACAGACCAAAGAAGGACAAGCTTTTTCTGTAAAAAAAACAAATAGTAAATATTTTAGCCTTTGCAGGCCATAAGGTCTCTGTTTTAATAACTCAGATCTGCCAATGCAGCATGCAAGCAGCCACAGACTACATCTAAATGAATAAACATGGCTATGTTGCAATAAAATGATATTTGTGAACACTGAAATTTGAACTTCATATAATGTTCACATCACAAAAGATTATTCTTTTAAAATTCCTTTTCAACAATTAAAAAATATGAAAACTATTCTCAGCTCGTGGGTTAAACAGGCAGTAGGCCACATTTGGTCTGTGGGCTGTAGTTTACAAACCCCCAGTGTTGATCAAACAGACTCATGATACATCGATCACTACTGAAGCCGAGAGGTGGGTGCAGGCAGATTCATTGTAGTAGCCTGTCTACTTTGATTATGTTTCAAGGTTTTCATAATAAAATGTTAAAAGCTAAAAAGGAAAGACATCTACCCCTTCCTTGCCCCTCTCACTGGATGTGAAGTTGGCCCAGCCCCTCACACCCTCACCTGTATTAGTGGCCCTCCATGAGGGCGGTGTAATGTAACAGCCTTACATAATAGGGCTGTGTAAGGACCAGCCTTAAGGAGCCCACCCCAGGCCCACATTGGGTGACAGTGTTACCTGCCCATAGTTCCAGGGCCAGGAGGTGATGAATCTTTCATGACCCTTGTAAACAAAGCCATAATCTTGCATGACATACTCCTGCAGCAGTATTTCACTTGGCAGGTAGACATCGTCCTCTGGGCAGTTAAGAGTAGTGGAGGGGGCAAAACCCCAAACCCCAAACCGAAAAACAGAATAATAAAATTTAAAAACAGTAATGACAATGTGTTTCTGGAAAACAGGAGGAGCAGTTGATGGGTTGATAGCAACAGAAATTAAGACTGGACCCCCTTAAAGGTCTACTATATGCTTTTCTAGAAGCCAGAAATACAATGTGTACTTTAAAAAACAACGATCTTTTCTTGATTGTAAAAGTGACAGATTGTAGGGTTGGTTTCTTGTAGAGATTCAGAAAATCCAGACGGATGGAAAGAAGACAACGGAAACTGCTCATTCCCACTACTCAGAGACACCCGCCATTATGTTCCCACTACTCAGAGACACCCGCCATTATGTTCCCACTACTCAGAGACACCCGCCATTATGTTTTGGTGTGCTCTAGCCACTCTCTCTTTCTGTGCCTGCATACTTGATACAATTAGGACCGTATTAGGAAATGTTCCAGTGTTTTCACTTAACATCACACCATGAATACTTTCCTCATGCCATTAGAAATTCTTTGTAAGGATGATTTTTGTGAGAGCACATGGTACTACATTGCATAGCTATGTGGCGATTTATTTTCTGGGCTTTTTCCAAAGAACCTCGCAGGGCCTTCCCAATGGATCAGGTTAGCATTACAAGCTGTGAGCACATCCTACCTGGACTCCAAGGGTTAAAAAGTAGGATGAAAGTTCCCAGCGGGTAAGTCACACTGTGACCTTGGCCCTGAGAGATCTCTATCTTCAGAATGTAATGGCCAATAACTGCATTGGCTGGTGTGAAAAGGGAAACGTGGAGAGAGTTGGAGTCAATGGTGAAATCGGAAGCGCTCCAGACATTCCCGGGCCGGACCCGGGTGAGGAAGAATGTGGCTCGGGTCCCCAGCAGCTCTGAGGGCTTGGGTCCTGTGTGGGAGAGAATGACCCCAAAGTGAGGCTCCAAAAACCTGTGTGGTATGTGATTCCGGGGGGGGTTGGAAGGACCCTCACCTTCTCCTACCACTTGCTAATGCTTTTGGCTTTTACTGCCCCTGAGTGTCCTCAGGCAAACCATTTAAGATCCCCAGGCCTCCGTTTTTTGTTTTGTTTTGTTTTGTTTTTTGAGACGGAGTCTCGCTCTGTCGCCCACGCTGCAGTGCAGTGGCGCCATCTCAGCTCGCTGCAAGCTCCACCTCCCGGGTTCACGCCATTCTCCTGCCTCAGCCTCCCGAGTCGCTGGGACTACAGGCGCCCGCCACCTCGCCCGGCTAGTTTTTTGTATTTTTAGTAGAGACGGGGTTTCACCGTGTTAGCCAGGATGGTCTCGATCTCCTGACCTCGTGATCCGCCCGTCTCGGCCTCCCAAAGTGCTGGGATTACAGGCTTGAGCCACTGCGCCCGGCCAGGCCTCCGTTTTAAAAATAATAGTACCACCTGAAAGTCTTGTCCTGGAGATTACATGAGCTGATGTGTGTAAAGTTTTAGCACAATGCTTGTTGTGTATCTACAGGTTGGTTGTGCACTGCCACAACCTCAGTTTGCGGAGTTGACTAAATCTCTTCTCAACGGCACTAACAGGATCCTGAGCGTGAGGGGCCTGGGGCTCCCAGGACAAGAGAGTGGCGGGCGGCTCAGGTGGGAAAGGCAGGGGCCCTGCAGGCAGACTCTGTTAATGCCCTCATTTTGAGGGAACCTGCGGGGCCCTGGGGCAGGGCAAACTCACCAGTCTCAGCCACAAAGGTGATGTGGTCGCTCTGGGACTGGAAGGGTCGGCTGAAGCTCAGCCGGAGGTAGAAGAGCTGGCCGCGGCGCACAGTGAGCCGCTTGACGCCCATCTCCTGCGTGTGGTGCTCCCGGTTGTTCCTGGAGCTCTGCAGGTCGACAGACTCAAGCTGCAAGGTTGCCACTAGGGGAGAGGAGGGGACAGGTCACGCCCACTTGCAACCCCCTGGGCTCAGGCGTCCCTTGTGGCTTCTCAGTCATTTCTGGGAGGTGCGGAGAGTGCGGGGGTGGGGGTTGGGTGGGGCGGGGGGAAGTGTTGATCCTGGTGAGTTCCACATCTGGACCTGGAGCCACAATGATCAAGGATTGGGGTCCCCAAACGGAAACCATTCCAGATAACCGAAACTTAACCCCTGAAGTGCTGCTGCATGCTCTTAACTATTTGTTGACAATCTTTCTAAAAGTCCTTCTATTATCCTACTGATACAAGAATAAACATACTAGGATTTTGTATGAACTAAGTCAGTGAGCTGACTGGAGGCTGGGACTTCAGTTGTAGGGCAAGTCCCTGCTTTGGGATTCTGGAGACTCTCTGGGTCATTTGTAACTTACGTCTGACTTCTCAGCCATTTTTAGGTCTATGAGGAGGGCACTGCCTGCTTCCTGTGTGTGCACACCTGGTATATGGTTGTGAAACTCTCATTGCATAGTGGGCAGTGGGCAGGCTCTGGACTGACACAGCTTCAGGTCTATTACCTGGGCTGTGAGACCTCAAGCAAGTCACTTAATGTCCCTAGACATCGGTGTCCTCATCTGAAAAATGGAGACAATTACATTCCTACCTTATAGGTCATGTGGGCGTCAAGTGAGGAGGCCCATGGAAGGGCCTTGGCATTGTGCCAGGTACAGCGTGAGCAGTCATTATTAGTTACTCTTACTGGTAGGAATCATGCGTTCTTGGATTGCATTTCTTTTGCGACCTTTGCTGGCAATGTTTAGATTGCATTTACTGTCGACAAAAGTTCATTAGGTCTTTCCTCTAGTAGTACATCAGTTTACCTCAGTGGTTCTCAACAGGGGAAATTCTGTGCCCTGGAGGACATTTGGCAATGTCTGAAGACATTTTTTACTGGGAAAAGAGGCTGCTAAGCAGCATCCTAAAGGAAAAACTCATGTTTGTTCCCAGCCAGTTTTCATGCATTTTGAACTTCCGCAGAGGTTCTTAATGTTTTTGCATCTTTCCTACCCATCTGGATCCCTTTTTTTTTTTTTTTTTTTTTTTTTTTTGAGACAGGGTCTCACTCTGCATCCCAGGCTGGAGTGCAATGGCATGCTCCTGGCTCACTGCAGCCTCAGCCTTCATTCTGGGCTCAAGTGATCCTCCCATCTCAGCTTCCCAAGTAGGTTGGACCACACTTGTGCGCTACCATGCGTCACAATATATATTTTTTATATTTTGTAGAGACGGCATCTCCCTATGTTGCCCAGGTGGATAGATTCTGATTTTTTGACCCAAATATTTTACTTTTTCATCTCTAGACTGGCTAAACTATCTTCCAGTCTTCATCTAAGTAATCAGTAATAAGATGTTTCTAAGTATTAGAGCCTGAGTTCAAGGCCAGTGGTGTATCATCAGCTCTTTCCTCCATGTTAACACTGAGCCATTAAGAAATACTCTTTGGGGCCAGGCACTGTGGCTCACTGTAATCCCAGCACTTTGGGAGGCCGAGGTGGGTGAATCACTTGAGGTCAGGAGTTCGAGACCAGCCTGGCCAACATGGTGAAACCCCGCGTCTACTAAAATACAAAAATTAGCCAGGCCTGGTGGTGAGCGCCTGTAATCCCAGCTTCTTGGGAGGCTGAGACGGGAGAATTGCTTGAGCCCAGGAGGTAGAGGTTGCAGTGAGCCAAGATTGCGCCATTGCACTCCAGCCTGGGTGACAGAGCGAGACTCTGTCTCAAAAAAATAATAATAATAATTTTTGGGCATAGTTATTCAACTGCTTTAACCAAATCTAATCTTTGAATAAAGATGAAGTCAATGTTTTTAAATTTCCTTCACAATCTAAAATCAAATCCAGTTTTCATCTTTTCCATAAATGTGCCAAATGTCTGGCTAAAAACAGAATATGCACAATGATCCCTTGATCCGTCTCTTAACAACAATCTTTGTAAGGTAGATTCAACAAAGGTGAATTACTGGATGAATTGGTACAAAGTTGTTAAGCCTCTTGATGTTTTGGGGCACTTAAATAGATATGTTATTGGAACCAGAACATTCAGAGAAAGATCTAAGACAGATCCCTTTTGGTCATTCAACAGCAGTTTTTAAACTTCAGGTCCAACTCATTTAGTAGTTTGTGAAATCAATTTAGAGAGAGGAGCCAGTAATAAGAAAAATGGAATGGAATAGAAAACATACAATGCGTCACACATAGGAAGAACAAGGACAATTTTATGTGTAGCTGGGTCATGATATAAATCATGGATCATAGTTAAAAGTCAGAAAGCAGCCGGGCGCGGTGGCTCACGCCTGTAATCCCAGCACTTTGGGAGGCAGAGGCAGGCGGATCACGAGGTCAGGAGATCGAGACCATCTTGGCTAACACGGTGAAACCCCGTCTCTACTAAAAATATAAAAAATTAGCCAGGCGTGGTGGCGGGCGCCTGTAACCCCAGCTACTCGGGAAGCTGAGTCAGGAGAATGGCGTGAACACGGGAGGCAGTGGTTGTAGTGAGCCGAGATCGCGCCACTGCACCCCAGCCTGGGCGACAGAGCGAGACTCTGTCTCACACACACACACACACACACACACACACACAAAGTCAGAAAGCAGCTGGCCTCAATCTGGTTGGAAACTGGTTGCCTCTTATTTGCTCCTAAGGGGCCTAAAGTTTTCATAGCAGGACCACTGAGCCTTCACAGAAAGCCTCTCCTTCCCATACACAGCTCCCACCCTGAATGATCATAGATCCAAAAGAGACAGGAACACACAGGAGGAAACAGGACTCAGGGTAGCCTTTTCCTGGCTGCTGTTTGTAGCTCAAAGCATAGTTCCTAGGGACAGCCAACTCAATTTTCCCCTGAGCCAGGTTTATCTTAGTTTGGGAAAGAAAGGAGAAGAGGAGGAAGGAAGATGTCTTCTTCTCCAGAGGCCCAAGGTTGCAGTGGCATGGAGAAAACTCATTCTCCATTGGACACTCAGGTTTTCTTTTTTGTTGCACTCCACTGAAGTGCTTCTCATGTCAAAGAGACAATGACTTAAGAAAACAAAAGGAAGGCTTTCAAAAGCAGGAAAAGAAAGCCAAGAGGATCAGGAAGAGTCTCAACAAAGCAGGAAATCAAGCAGAATCAGTTAGTCAGCACCCACAAGGCCTTCTTGACTTGGCCACAATCCCACTGGAGTTAATGATATGTGAAGTAAGAGGAGAGTTAAGCCCCAGCCACAAGACTCCTGGTACTTATTTGACTAATACAAACACAAGGGTATAAAAGGATCAAAATTTATCCTAATGTATTATCAGCCTTTTAAGAAAAAGGAGACAGGCCGGGCGCAGTGGCTCACAGCTGTAATCCCAGCACTTTGGGAGGCCAAGGCGGGTGGATCACAACGTCAAGAGATCAAGACCATCCTGGCCAACATGGTGAAACCTCATCTCTACTGAAAAACACAAAAATTAGCTGGGCATGGTGGTGGGTGCCTGAAGTCCCAGCTACTTGGGAGGCTGAGGCAGAAAAATTGCTTGAACCTGGGAGGCGGAGGTTGCAGTGAGCCAAGATGGGGCCACTGCACTCCAGCCTGATGACAAAGCAAGATTCCATCATAAATAAATAAATACAAACATAAATATAAAAGAAAGCCTTAAAACATAAATGCCTTTGACCCATGAACTTCTCGTCTAGGATTTTTTTAAATTAAAAAATAATTTGTGTAGAAAAATTAAGCATAAAAATGTTCAGTGCAACCCACATATCTTACAGTAGGAGTTGGCTACATACACTTGATTCCTCTCATTTGATGATCCCAACTGGATTCCAACAAAGAGGGCACCAACAGCAGCCAAAAAAAGGAGCAAAGATTAGAGAGAGGTAATTCACAAGACATTAGAAAGGAAGATTTCTTTAAAAGACTAAAAATTAGTATGTACAGATTATATTTAGGTGGTGAAATGATGGAAATTTTCTTTCCTTTAGGTTTTTTGGCGTTTCCCAAGCTTTTACTTTGAACAGGTATTCCTTTTGTGTTGAGGGGAAAGTGCTACTTTGATTAAAGGCAGGCTTTCGAGCAGGAGTGGCAGGATCAAAGCTGTACTTTAGGATTAATTCAACTGTGGCATTTAGCCCAGATCAGAGGGGAAGAAGACAAGGGTGGGAAGGGCAGCGAGAGCCCTGTCACAACGATCTAAGCCAAAGGCTCATGAGGACCTAAACACAGGTGTCGGTAAGAGGAAAAGAAGGACCACCGTATGTGTGCAAAGGGCTGGCATCCCTGGGCATATGGCAGGCTAATAAATACTTATTGAAATATTTTGAATTGCAGGGCTTCCTAAGACCCCAGCTAGGGTGGATGAAGAATGGGGTCAGTTAAAGGAATCAACTGCCAACAAAGTCCCAGGTAGTCAGGTTAGTGGTGAGGCTGGAACGCTCTAGGTGGAGACAACAAAGGGCAAATTCTATCCTGTGCAGCTGGCACGGAGTTGGCACCTGCCACCAAGCGCCTGGCGGACTCAGCTCCTTCCGTTCTTCTGTCTTTGTTTCTGCATTTATTCTAGCTTCTTTTCTCTTTCCACTTCTCATTATTATTGTCCATTTTTAGGACTTTTACATATACTTTATTCTTTTTATTTCTTCCCTTCTTACAAAATGTGAAAGAGTATAATCTGTGTGAGAGCATATGAAGAGATTCCTATAGGAGATCACTGCCGTGTTCTGTGCCTCTTTTAGTGTGCAAGAATAAAAATGTCTTACTTAAAAGTTCCAGTCCAAACTCCTTAGCCAAGCATTCCAAGCCCTTCAAAATGTGGTCCCAACATATCTCTCCAATCTTATGTCCCACTAGCCCATAAATAAACTGCTTCACTTGTACTATGGCCTCCAAATAGACCATACTCACATCTACCTCTGACAGCCCCTGCCCCTTCCCTAATGTCTTTGTGTCTCCATTGTACCCATTCTTCAAACAAAACCCAGCAGCCACTCCTCCACAAAATTCTTCCCAAGCATCTCAGAACATACGGGATGTTTACCCTTGCAACACCAGTTGAATATCTAGTTAATATTAAGTGTTATGGAACTCCAGTCTTTATACGCATCATCTCCTGCTATCCCTGTAACTACCCAATTTGATATTATCAGCCCCATGTTACAGGTAAGTAGGAAGATGATCGGCAAAGTTAATTAACTTGCCCAGTGTCACCTACTTAATTAAGTGGCAAAATTGGCATTTAAACCTAGATAGTTTGACTCCAGAACCTAGTTCTTAACTTCTGGCTTGTGGTATTGGTCTGAAGGTTTTCAAACTTTCTTTTTTTTCCAAGTAAGTGAATATTGTGCTTTCTTCAAATGAAAACATAATAAAAGACTTAAGAGGAACTTCTCTAGTAGGAGAACCGGGCAGGGGTTCTGCCCACCCCCAGGCTTCTCTGCAGAGCCCTAAGGATCCAAAGAACACAACAAAAAGCACAGCTCCCTCTCAGCCTCCTCAGTCTAAGATGTCAAGGAGGGCACAAGCCCTCAGGCAGCTCAACAGGTCGGGACAGAACCAGCTCCAGGACCCACTCGATCTGTCGCCCTGTTCTGCAATTTCCCGGACTCTGAACCCCTTATTATTCAGTTAATCACTTACTACTACGGTATTTCCTTGAAACATTATTTTCATTTAATGGTGTCTACATGATTAACTATATTGTTCGATTATTTACACCCAGTACCCAGCAATTCAAATAGCTGCTGGCAGGAGAAAGTGTTCTCCAGCTGGCTGCACAAGTTAAAGTCTTAGGTCTTTTGCCTCTTAGGCAACAAAGCATTGCTACTCATAATATATAAAAATGGCTATAAATGTTAAGAAGACAGTCTTGCTATAATAATAGCAAGAAATGCAAGCTAAAACAATCATGAGATTGGTCTTTGATCCATTCAAAAATATTTAAACGAATAACGATAACCTACTTTGCGGAGGGCCTATGGCAATGGACTGTCTCATATACTGATGGTGGGAGTGTAAATTCATATGGACATTTTAGAGACAATCAGTTGACATCCATCAAAACTTCAGGTGGATATTGCTTCGCTCCAACAGTTGTTCTTTTAGAAATCTTACGTATAAAAAATATTTACACACACATACAAACTTATATCAACAGGGACATCATTGCAGCATTGTTTATAAGAGTAAAATATTAGAAACAATCTAAATTACCACCAATAGGAGATAGTAACAAACTAAGCAAATTAATAAATTCATTAAAGAAATTGTGCTTATATGCCCGGAATGGAAAATTATAATTACAAATTTTTGATAGACCAATATGCACTGACATGGAAAGATTTTTAAGATACGTGATTGTTTTTAAAAAGCAGGTCATCAAATAATATATATAATCTGTTTGTGCAAAACAAACCATTTTAGGTAATCTAGTGTTATTTGGAGGCAGCTGATCAAATTACTAATGGGGCTTTCCTATGGGAAGGGAGCAGGAGTGAAAGTATATAGGTATGTAAAAGGAAACTCGAGCTTTTTAAAATACTGTGTGAACTTTCAGCTTTTTATAATAAGTATATATTTTGTGTATTCGTTGTTTAATTAAAGTATGCAGTTTTAAAAGATAATATAACTGTTTTAGACTTATTCTAGTTGAGGATAGCCAAGGAGAAAAGGTATACTAAACTCTAGCACTAAAGTACCCTGGAATCTAGCACATGACGAGCTTCTTGAGCCTTCTCTATCAAACTCTGGCTTGCATTTAAAAACCATTTATCTCTCTATTTTTATTTTTTGTTTGTTTGAGACAGAATCTCACCTTTTTCTCCCAGGCTGGAGTGCAGTGGTGCGATCTCAGATCACTGTAGCTTTGACCTCCCAGGCTCGTGCAATCCTCCCGCCTCAGCCCTCCGAGTAGCTGGAACTACAGATGTGTGCCACCACACCCGGCTAAGTTTTGCATTTTTAGTAGAGACAGGTTCTCACCATGTTGGACAGGCTGGTCTAGAACTCCTGAGCTCAAGAGATCCACTTGCCTTGGCCTCCCAAAGTGCTGGGTAAGCCACCGTGCCCAGTGTGAGACACAGTGCCTGGCCATTAGAACATGATACATGCTTTAGAACATTATTTTAAGACATACATGGCCGGGTGCGGTGGCTCACGCCTGTAATCCCAGCACTTTGGGATGCCGAGGTGGGTGGGTCACCTGAGGTCAAGAGTTCAAGACCAGCCTGACCAACATGGCGAAACCCTGTCTCTACTAAAAATACAAAAATTAGCTATGTGTGGTGGCGGGCACCTATAATCCCAGCTACTCGGGAGGCTGAGGCAGGAGAATCCCTTGAACCCAGGAGGCGGAGGATGCAGTGAACCGAGATCACGCCATTGCACACCAGCCTGGGCAACAAAGGGAGACTTCATCTCAAAAAAAAAAAAAAGAAAAGAAACACATGACCCATATTTAGTGCCCTCCCTGGCAGGCCCCGTGTGTCGGGCAGGCTGGCCCAGCCTGCGGGGGCCTGTTCTTCTCACTCCCAGCAGAGGAGTGGGCAGGATTCTGAAGGGATCAAAAAAGGGGCCTGAGCTCAAGGGTGGCGGCAGCAGCTCTTAGTGAGGCCCTGAGAGTCAGGGAGAAGCTGGACAAGGGAGAGGTCTAGGGTCTGAGAGGGGTCCTCCCACACCTTCAGAGTTGGCCATAGAAATAGCCTCACAAGCACCCAAGGACACCTGGTGGCAGGGGCCAAGCTCTTTTTGAGGCTCCTCAGACTTCCCAAGGCCGTTTCAACCCCTAAGGTTTTAAATAAAAGGCTGTTCACAGCTTCAGAAAAGAAAATGAATGGCAGTAGGATTTGTGCCCCAAGGTCCAAATGCAGATGGAGAAGTGAGAAGGAGCCAGACTGCACAATGAGCCACCAACCATCAATTCAGGCTCTCCTGCTGCTTCCCTACATCCTCTACCCTCTCCAAACTTTTCCCCTCTCTTGGCTTAGTGCCTCCAAAAAGGTAAGTCGATTCCCAGTACTCACCCTGATCCATCTCCCTCCTTCTCCTGTCGGTCAAAGCCCTTCAACTAGTCACCAGTACGATTCGAGATCTAATTGCCTCTTGAGCATTTACAGTCACCCTACTAGAACCTTCCCTTCCATCCCTGAGTCAGGTGGGGCTGCCACTTCCTCCTCCTCCCACTCCTCTTAAATTTCCCGTTGTTCCAGGTGCATCTTGGTATAAGGAAAGGAGCTTCTGACTTAAGCCTTGTAAAAATGTGCTGAGGGATTTGTTTCTGTGGCCTCCTTTTTGAGCTGAGAAGACTCCCAGGTGATGTGGATGGCAAAGCTTGGCTTGAAGCTGTTCCCTTGTGCTTCTGTCACCTGAAGTCCTGGGATCCAGTTCGATCTAAGCCAGCTCGGTCTGGCTTCCCCTGACCATATGGGTGTTGGGTAAGAAAGAGCTATGAGGAAGGTCATAGAAAAAGAGTCATGAAGAAAGGTTTGCACAGCCCATCAGGACCCAGAGAGCTTTGCATCTTGAAGAAAAACAAAGCACACTGAAATGGTGACTTATTAATGCTGCTGATTAAAAATGAAGTTGACAAAGTTTCCAGTGACAAGAAAAACGCCCATAATGTGATATTAACTGGAGGGAAAAAGTAGGATAGGAAAACAGTGCAGTTGTTCTCACTCATATGTGGGACCTGAAGAAGTTGAGATCAGAAAAGCAGAGAGCAGAATTGTGCTTAGAGGCTGGGAAGTGTGGGTGGGAGCGAGGATAAAGAGAGGTTGGTTAAGGGATACAAAATTACAGCTAGATAGGAAAACTAGGTTCTAGTGCTCTTTAACACTGCAGGGTGACTATATTTAATAAGAACTTATTGCATATTTTCAAATAGCTAGAAGAGAGGTTTTTGAGTATTCCCAACACAAAGAAATGATCAATATTTGAGATGATAGATATGCTGATTACCCTGATTTGATCATTATACATTGTATACATGTATCAATATACATCAGAATGTCACTCTGTACCTCATAAATATGTACAATATTACATGTCAATTAAAAATAAAATAATTTCTTAAAAAACAGTGTAGTTTTAACAGTGTAAAAAATGTTATTTATGCAGATAGATCCATTTTTAAAAGATGGAAGAAAATGTAACAAACTGGCTAAGAGCAGTGAGATTGTAAATGTGTGGTTTTTTAAAATATATTTTACTGAATTTTTAAAAAATTCCACAGTGGGAGTGTAAGATGTTTTTAATTAGGGAGAAAAAAAAACATTTTTTTTAAAGAGAAAGAAAAGGAATAGGAAGATCATGGCAGGATATCTAGACATGTGTCTATGTGTTTCCCAGATTCAAAGTTTAAAGAGAGAAGTGCCCATTCAGCACTCCTGGAGGAGGAACTTAGTTTGATCAAAGAAAAAGTGCTGCAGACAGAAAAAAATTAAAGCTACTTACACATTTACTAATTATTTTCAAACGTATGTAAGAGCTTCCTAATTCCCTGAGTTAATCTGTGTGATTCATTCATCACAAATTCCTACATCTATTGTAACCAAAGCTTTCGGTCACATCCTCTGCCTCTTTTAATACATCAAGTGTTTTCACGAAATGATGGTCAGGTGAACACATTAAACTCACTAATTACCTGGTGTTCACTGGGCACCCTGTGGACTTTATTTTGTTAAAATTGCTGTGCCTTGGCTCAGAAAAATACCTGATTACTGGTGCCAAGAAGCTTTTATAGTAGAAATATATGCTCTTTTGAGGAAGGCAGATGTTTTTAAAACAACTTTTTTTCATAGTAAGAGTTCTAATTCATAAATTAAAGATATTTTGAACATAGAATTGGTTTTGTTTTTGTTTTTGAGACAGAGTCTTGCTCTGTCACCCAGGCTGGAGTGTAGTGGTGCAATCTCTGCTCACTGTACCTCTGCCTCCCAGGTTCAACTGATTCTCCTGCCTCAGCCTCTCGAGTAGCTGGGACCATAGGCCTGCACCACCACACCCAGCTAATTTTTGTATTTTTAGTAGAGACAGGGTTTCACCATGTTGACCAGGCTGGTTTTGAACTCCTGACCTCAAGTGATCCGTCCACCTCAGCCTCCCAAAGTGCTGGGGTTACAGGCGTGAGCCACCACACCTGGCCCCTGAACACAGAATTTTTTTTAATGATAGAGAAGGGTATACATTTTGATACATTTCATTCCTGTTTTCTGTCTGTGCACAGGTGGGTTTTTTCCCTAGCTACGGTCATACTATAACTCAAAGAGAGGATTTTTTTTAAGTGAGAATTTCCATATAAAACAATTTGCCATTCTACTTAAAAATAGAGCTTTATTGATGTAATGAATTTTGCCTTATGAAAATAAGCTTTCACATCTCATGTATTATTTATTTATTTCAACCCTTCAGTTTTTATTTGAGGGCTTAGATGGGAAGATATTTCTCTATGTCAAAAATAAAAGTAACCACAATATTATTATCCAGGTTAACTGGAGAAATTCCATTTGGTCAATCCTAAGGGCCTCACCATGGGACTGAGTATCTGAATTTCCACTTCTACTTTCATTCCTTCCTTTCTTCATTCAGTTTACAAGACTTGAGTGACTGTAATGTTGGAGGCACCATATTAGAAGTTTTAAGGCACACAAAGTATGAGCTGATCTTTAACCCCAAGGAGCTTAGACTCTATTGGTGGAGATAAGAAACACACAGAGACAGCCAGGTGTGGTGGCTCATGCCTGCAATCCCAGCACTTTGGGAGGCTGAGGCGGGCACATCACTTGAGGCCAGGAGTTTGAGACCAGCCTGGTCAACCTGGCGAAACTCCATCTCTAATAAAAATACAAAAATTAGCCAGGTGTGATGGTGGACGCTTGTAGTCCCAGCTACTTGGGAGACTGAGGCACGAGAATCACTTAAACCCGGGAACTGTAGGTTGCTGTGAGCGGAGATTGTGCCAGTGTACTCCAGCCTGGGTGACAGAGCGAGATTCCATCTCATGACACACACACATACACACACACACACACTCTCTCTCTCTCACACACACACACACTCTCTCTCTCTCTCTTGCTGTCTCTCACACACACACTCTCACACATACACACACTCACACACACACACTCTCTCTCTCTCTCACACACACACGTACACACACACTCTACAAAGGAAACTGCCCTGAGTGGCTTGCTCAAAATGACAGAGGAGTTCTAGGGAGGAGCTCCAGAAAGGCATTGTGATCTGTGACGTTCCACTGGAGGAGGAAGAGGATTTTAGAGAAGAGAGATGGAGTGAGAAAGGCATTCTCACTGCCAGGTCAAAGGCACACAGGAGCAAAGTGGGGAAAACGGAGACGGCTAGGACTTCATCTGAAATTGGAACAGGACTGCCTGCAGCAACTCACTTTATAAAGCAAAAACTCACTTTATAAAGCAATTGTTTTCAATAGGGAGAAAAAGCATCAGAGTCTTGAGAGATTCAGACATGCAATATCAATGCTGTTTTTCCTACACTGCTTTCAGGTATTAGAGTTTTATCGCTATGGGTAATTTGCTTGAAAACCTAAACATCGCTGATCAAATTGATTTTTATTACCCCTAGCATTTTCATACCACCACCCTCCTTTGGCGTCTTATACATTACTGTCATTCCTATGTGGTATTCTAGTAATCAGCTCTGTTGGGCCACTAATTTTTAAATTAAGTAATGATCAATTGATTAATTTTTAATCAGTACCCCTCATGACATTATAAATCACATTTTTAGTTGATCACATATATGCCATTTGCTCTAAATTTTCCCTATAAGAAAAATGCCTGATATAGACAAGTTTTAAATTTAGTTTCCAGAACAAAAAGGGTCTTGTACTAGAGAATCATCTCTGTGTTGATAACAGACCAAGCTCTGCTGGGTTCATGAATCCCCCAGATTTGTTCAGCAACAGGACACTGTGCTCTGAGGACCTTTAACTCCAAAGTAAATATAGACATACTATAATCCTTTCCTGGTTCCACGCCCTCGTGTGTGTCTACTGGCTTCTCCACTTGAAGATCCAGCAGTCACTTTAAATTCAATACATTCACTCCACCCTTCCATTCCCAGTTGATTTTATGTTTTACTCATCCTTGTAAATATTACAAAACTGCCTTAGTTGTTTAGAACCTCTATTTGAAGGTTGTGTGGCCAAATGGACAGAGCACAGGTTTCTGAGTTAGAGAGCCTGGTTGAAGATTTCTCTGACTCTCTGAGTTTTAGTACTTTGATTTGACCTTAAGCAAGTTATTCTCACTGAGTCTCAATTTCCTCTCATGTAAAATGGGGCTAATAGCAAAGCTTACTTCACAGGCTTGCTTTTGAGAATCAAATAGATGTTTGTGAGAGCATGTAGAAGCCTGAAAGTGGTAAAAAAGCCACTTGCGGCTGGGTGCAGTAGCTCACGCCTGTAATCCCAGCACTTTGGGAGGCCGAGGTAGGCAGATCACGAGGTCAGGAGATCGAGACCATCCTGGCTAACATGGTGAAACCCCGTCTCTATTGAAAATACAAAAATTAGCCGGGCATGGTGGTGGGCGCCTGTAGTCCCAGCTACTCGGGAGGCTGAGGCAAGAGAATGGCATGAACCCAGGAGGCGGAGCTTGCAGTGAGCTGAGATCGCACCACTGCACTCCAGCTTGAGCGACAGAGCGAGACTCCATCTCAAAAAGAACTTATGTCAAGACTTGCTGCTAAGCTACCCAAAGAGGCATTCATAGCCAGGGAGAATTTGTCATAGTCCAGAGTCCAGCCTCATTCTCATTCATTCTTTTCAGTGCTCTTGGCTTGATTATTGTTAAGGCAGTGAAAACATATTTGACCTAAACTGATTGGGTCACACCCCTGCCTAAAACTTACCAATAGCTTGCATTGCTCCAGAGTCCAAAATGTTAGCAGAGTCCACAGGTTGTGCCACCTTATTTTACCCTAACCATTTTCCCCAGCCACATCGCCTAAAACTCTCCCTCTCGTTAGCTTGCTGATCTTTTGTTTTCCCAGTTACCAAATTCCCAAATTAACATCTTTCCCCACGCCATCCCCCTTCCTGGTCATTCTTTCTGCCCTCTCTTCAAACTCAACTGAAATGCCACTTCCTCACAGACACTTTCCCTAGCTAGCCAAAGTCCCCATATTTCCTCTCTTGGAGCACTGCAATTCTCCTTCACAAAACTCATCAGACTCTAAATAGTCATTTGTATTATTTTTCTTCCCCACTAGATTCCCTGTCTTCCGTCTGTCACTCAGATGATCCCACCTGAACAGGCGGGGCCATCTACAAAATAAAGCTGACTTTCTAGGCTACCTGAATTACACCACCACCAATTCTTCCCCTATGAAATTAGCTGGAAGTTGAGTATTTCCCAGGGTCCCCTCCCCAGAAGTCCTAAAGAATCCCCATGGTAGCTTATTTTCCTCCACAAATCAGTTCTGCTTTCACACCAGCTGGTGCCTGCTTGGAGAATGAAAACTCAGGAGCACTCTTCAAGGATAGGTTGACTGGCTCTACCAGGCTAGATGTCCTTGACTACAATCCTGGGAGGATTACAAAGGCCTTCAGCTATATAGCCAGAAGGGTGTTGCAGGAGGGGATAATGAGATCAGCCACACCCTCCACCTAGGATCAGCTCCTGAGCCCCTGCTGCTGAGCCTTAGGTTCCCATTCAGAAGACCCCTTCCTCGTGGTGAGCCATGCCCATCTTGCCCTCACCTGCCTGTCTGACCTCAGTCTGGACCATCCCAGGTCATCAAACTTCTTTTAATAACTAAATATCAAAGTATATCAAAGAAGAGTAGTCATGATTGATCCCCCAATCCCTTTTTTTCTAGGACACTTCTGCCCCTTGAATATGATGGAGGAAGAGTAATGGAAGAGTTCTGCCCAGCTTCTATACCCAAAACCTGGGGTAGAGGTTAATGCCTAATTCTGCTACCATGAATTTTGTCTGGCCAAACATGATTTCCTTCTTTCTTTAGATGTGTTAAACCTACCAATTATGCTATAATCAAACTCTGTTCGTTCTTCAGGCTGCACATAATCTGATTCCCTCTCCTTTTTTCCATCTCCTTCCCACCCTCCAGCTGGCCAGGCCGCCATCGCCTCACCTGGTCTATGCCTCACAGTGCTGCATTTTGGTCCTATATGATTCATATACCACATAACAGCCAGAATGACCTTTTAAAAAAGCAAAGATTGTCAGATAAGTCATCTGCTTAAACTCTTCCATGTCTTCTTATTCTCCTTAAAATAAGATCCAAAAGGTACAGTGTGACCCCCAAAGCTCTGCATGATCTGGCCTCTGCTTTCCTTTTCCTTATTCTCTCCCTGCCACAGCCATTCATTCATTCAATGTTTATCTGCTAAGCCTCTGTGCCAGGTGCTGAGGAAACAGTGGTAAACAAAACTAGTGGGGTCTCTGCCCTCGTGGAACTCACATTTTAGTCATGGGAGATAATCAATGGACAAGAAAATGGATAAATAGACAAGATATGCTCAGATGGAGGTAACTGCTCTAAAAAAGAAAGAAGCCAGCAAGGGCATGAAAGAGAGAATACTTGGGGTGGCAAGATGCTACTTTAGATTGGGTGGTCGAGAAAGGTCTCCCTAGGGTGGTGATATTGATCTGAGGCTAAGTGACAAGAAAAAATAGTCTTTTGAAAATGGGGGAAAGGAAAGAGTAAGTTCAAAGGCCCTGAGGCAGGAAGTGGGGGTTGATCTGAAGGAGGAAAAGGGCAGCAGTGTGAGTGGAATGAGGTTGTTGTGGGAGGAGAGAGGAGAGAGAAGCAGAGGAGAAGGAAAGGACCAGATGCCACCAGCTTTGTGGGGTTTCCTCTGAGTTCTTCTGGTTCCCTGGGCACCCCTGTTTTCTCCCGGTCTAAATCCTTCTCATGTGCCTCTCCTTAAGATGTTCTCCCCTGCTTTGTTCTCCTAGCTAACTACTCCTCTTTCTTCAGGGCTCTGGCTGACACGTCCCTCTCTCCTGGAAGATGTCCTTGATAAATACTCCCATAGTCTGCATACATTTCATTTATTCATTGCACCAAGATTTAAAGAGTACCTGTCACGTGTCAGGCATTGTTCCAGGCTCTGCAGATAGAATTAAACAGATTTTTATCAAATTAGAAAGGTATGTTTAGGATGATAGTATGATAGTATAAGAAATGTGGTTTTTGTGGGATACCCTATCCTAGCCTGTGGAATACTTTCTTGGAGAATTCCTTTGGAGAATATCTCAAAGACATAGCTATCCTCTGGAGCAGCAGAGGCACAGGTACAATGAGCAGCTGTGGGGCTTCGAGCTAAAAGAGATGCATCTTGTGAGATGCAGTGGGCCTAGAAAGCAGCAACTTCAAATTGGTCCTCATGCTAATGACAGGGCTGATGCGGGACCTTGCTGCTTATCACATGGTCAGCACTGTGCATTCTAAAGTTTATTTAGTGACAGAAGTGAGTTCCCTTAACAGCCCCAGGGAAGTACCCTCTCTGATCTCTTACAAGACAGAAAGCTAGGAAGTGTCCTTCCCTGGTGCACATCCCATGGTTCCGTGGCTTCCAAATTCCTAACACAGGCCCTAGGACTCCACCTGTGCCTGTTGTTTCGGGAAGGTTCAGCTCACATATGGAATGAGCCCGAGCAACTCCCTGAACAAGTTTTAAACCAAAGGAAGACTAATCAGGATGGGTGATGGAAAGTTTATTCAGAATCTGACAGGACACCAGGTTGAGATCATTCTGCGTCAGACTGTGGTATTGTTAATGATTATTCCGGCGTGCACTCTCATTGGTTGGAATACACTTTGGGGAAAAATCATTAAAGCGGGGTGTGGTTGATGAAACCCTGCACCTAGGCAAGGGGCCAGACTGGGATTTAAGGATGGCTACATGGCTAAGCCATTGTTTCAACACTTTCACCAGAAGTCCTGAATGAGAGGTGGTTTCAGCTCCTGATGGGTGTTGGCCTGGGGTCAGGGAAGACCTTCACTACTTTTACATCTTGGTCTCCTTCTCTTGAGCCTCCATCTTTTCCCCTGACCCACCATTTATGACCCCATAAATAACTACAAACGAATCAGTAAAATAAAGTTCCTGTGAAGGCAGAAAGTCGGGATGTTCATCGGAGGGAGGGGAATGGGAAGCCCCATTTCCTTGCAAACACAATATCCTGAGAGAAAACATCTGGACAGTGTTTACGAATGAGACGAGGGGTCCCAGAGTATTCTGTGGTTTCAGCAACATTTCAAGGCTGAGGTAGGTGAGGTGCTGAGTGTAACCATTAAGCAAGTTTCCAAGGTTCAAAACAGCAGCTATTTCCACTCAGCTGTAAGCCAGAGATTCATTCAGTCCCCCTGAAAATGACATGTTCCTGTGGTCTCGAGAAGGGGTAAAGAAGATGCCTCCCATGCCAGGCATGGTGGCATGTGCCTGTAGTTCCAGCTACTTCGGAGGCTGGGTGGGAGGATCCCTTGAGGCCAGGAGTTGGAGGCTGCAGTGAGCAATGACTGCATCACTGCACTCCAGCCTGGGCAACACGGTGAAACCCTGTCTAAAAAAAAAAAAAAATGCCTCCCAGCAGAGTCTGATATCAGGACAGATGTCACTTCTTCCATGGGGGTGGTTATCCCAGGATCTAAAAGTTAGTGCTCACTCTTAACTTTTGACCTACAGCAAAAGAGATTATAAATATGAAATGAAATGCAAAAGGGAGTCTGGTTTGTAAGTCAGTTGGCAGAACAGTAGCAAAGTTTCTAGGTGACAGAATGACTTCCAGATTAATTTAATCTCTAGCAGTTTGTCCCCAGACTTCTCTTAAGTCACCCCATGGTGCATCCAGGCTCTAAAATGTGTTCTCTAGCTAGGCATGGTGGTTCACATCTATAATCCCAGCACTTTGGGAGGCAGAGGCAGGAGGACCACTTGACCCCAGGAGTTCAAGACCAGCCTGGGCAACAAAATGAGATCCCATCTCTACAGAAAATCATCCCAGTTAGTTTTCCAGTTGAGCTGTGGACTGGGCACCTGGGGCGGCTGCCTGTACTACACCAGTCCCAGGAAAGAGCACACATTTCTTTCATAGTCTCATGCTTGGCTGGTTGTTCTGGACAAAAGGACAATGGTTCCCCTTAATGATTTGTGTTTAACTGCTGTGACAGAAACCAATGCCTTGATTATTTGATTTCAGTGTGGCATGAAATCATGGGCCTGTAAAAGAAGTAGAGGCAGCAAAGGGTTATGTAAGGCTTCGTTCTCAAAGTCAACAGAAATCGGTCTCAGGTTGCAGGGTTGGCGATGTGGAGAAAGGAGTTTTGCCATTTCAGGGGCAGAGTCAATGCTGCCGGTATGGCCAGTCTGACCAGCAGCACATTCTCAGAGGTACTTCCTTCAAGTGCCATCTTGACTCTTCCAGTTAGGTCTATAAGATGTGATGGTGGCCGGGCGCGGTGGCTCACCCCTGTAATCCCAGCACTTTGGGAGGCCGAGGCGGGTGGATCACCTGCGGTCAGGAGTTTGAGACCAGCCTGGCCAACATGATGAAACCCTGTCTCTACTAAAAATACAAAAATTAGCCAGGCATGGTGTCGGGTGCCTATAATCCCAGCTACTCAGGAGGCCGAGGCAGGAGAATCACTTGAACCCGGGAGGCAGAGGTTGTAGTGTGCTGAGATGGCGCCACTGCACTCCAGCCTGGGCGACAAGAGTGAGACTCCAGTGGAAAAAAAAAAAAAAAGATGTGGTGGTGTTTCTTACCAGGAAGATTAGTTTAGTGTGTCCTCTGGATTTGGTCCAAGCCTCCAAGCTGTCTTCACACTTGAATTACTACAGAATTCTCAATCCCGAGTTTGAATCCTGTCTTGCTTTGTCTGTGTCCAGGAACAAGTTATATCCCTCCTCTAAGCCTCGGTTTCCTCATCTTCAAAGAGGACATGATCATAGGACTTACACAATAAATAGCAACAAGTGTTTTTAACTGAACTGTAGGCTAATACATAGCAGGATGCAGAAACCCTGAGCTGCTATGTGTTCTAGCTGAATCCGTAGAGTTAAATTAACACTGGTGTGAGTCTAGGTGGTCAGCTGAAACCAAAATGGCCACATGCATGTCTTACCAAAACTGAAAAAGTCTAGGCTAGAAAGTAGGATGCTGGTTGAAGTCATAATGGAGTGGATCTTAGTAGTTAAAATGCAATTTCTATACCAGTCTTCTACTAAAATGATAAAAACTTGCTGTCTATGTGGTTACTTGCCCCCACCACCCAGATGTCTCAGTGGGAGATGAAGGAAGCAGCAGGGCTGAGAATGGGGTTCCAGAAAGCAGTTGTGTACAATCACAGCTCTGTTCTAAAGGTGCTGGCTGATTCTCTGAGTTTATGACCAAGGGCACAGGTTTGCATGACAAAAGCTTGTGAGTTTTTTGGTTGTCACTGTATTATTGCTCTCTGGTGCTACCTTATCTTTCCCTATCCTTCCCCAGGAAGCCAGTGGTACAGGATTTGTTACAGTGAAAGGGCATGAGAAAGGCCTGGCTTTAAGAAGTTAAACACCCATAAGGAGAGACTCTTGTTCAGTTAAAGTGTTTATAGAGTGCTGGGTACTAGGAATACAAAGATGAATTCCAAAGATACTATTCCTGCTACGAAGGAACTTTGGTCTGAAGTGAGAAGACAGATTAAAACACAGACGAAACAAAAATATGACAAACGCAGTCTGGATGATATTTATAAGGTGTTATGGCAATACAAAAGAAGGGCAACCTATCCCAGCCTGAAAGTGGGGAGGGTTCGAATCAGGAAATCCTTTCCAAAGGGAAACTTTGCTTTTTATTTTTATTTTTGAGACAGGGGCTCGCTCTGTTGCCCAGGCTGGAGTGCAGTGGTGCCATCACAGCTCACTGTAGCCTTGACCTCCAGGGCTCAAGGGATCCTCCCAAGTAGCTGGGACTACAGGCAGGCACCACAGCTCTTGGCTAATTTTTTTATTCTTTGTAGAGACGGGGGTCTCCCTATGTTGCCCAGGCTGGTCTCAAACTTCTGAGCTCAAGGGAACCTACCTCGTCGTGCTCCCAAAGTGCTAGAATTATAAGCACAAGCCACTGTTTCCAGGCCCCAAAAATAAGCTTTGAAAATCAAATAAGAATTGCATGAACAAGGTTGGGATGGCTTGGAAGTGGGATAGGAGAAGCAATATTAAGAATCCAGACAGTCCAGACAGGAAGAACACTGTGAGTAAAAGAATGGATGAAACAGCATCACGTACTTTGGGAACTGGGTATAGTACCAGCAACTAGGATGCCAAGTAAGGGGAGGTGGCATGAGGAGGCGTTTCAGGGGATAGGCTTATGAGATGAGGATTATCCGATTCTAGCTTTCTGAAAACACTGCTAATAAAGAATTACACAGTGTAATAAATATTAACATAGAAAGAAAGAAAAGTCATGAAAAAGAGAAAAGGGACAATGGGTCTGAATGAAAGCAGCTTTGGAAGCCAGGACCAGCCAGGCTTGGGCCATCTCACGGGGGATTTGCTCCTATTCCTCAGCTACAATTTGTGTTTCCAATTTAACCATTTTTATTTGCTAGTCCCATTCCTGTGTTGGGTCTGGATATTCACAGAAGAAGAAAAAGAAAAAAGTGGGTGAATGTAGAGGATGAGGAAGAAGGTTATAAAATAAATATTTGAGTCAGTAGATCTTCATTTCGCTATCTAACCGACATCCCAACGTCAACTCATCCAACCTGAACTCCTAAACTCCCCCTAAAACTCTGTGCCACAGGGAGCCTCTCCCATCTCAGGTGATGGCAACTCCAACCTTCCAGTTACCGAGGTCTCAGGTCTTGGATCCCATCCTTCTCTCATCTCTATCACACTCCATATCCAGTCCATTAGGATATTCTGTTGGATCTACCTTCAGAAGAGCCTCCAAATCTTATCATTTCTCACAATCTCCAGCTGAATTCACATCATCTCTCATTTTGATTACTGCAAACCTTCCAGCAAGTCTCCCTGCTTTGACTCTTGAACTCCTACAACCAAATCTCCTCACTAGAGGGACCCTTTAGAAATGTAAGTCAAAGTGTGGTCCAGGCACAGTGGCTCACGCCTGTAATCCCGGCACTTTAGGAGGCCGAGGTGGGCAGATCACAAGGTCAGGAGTTCAAGATCAGCCTGGCCAATATGGTGAAATCCCATCTCTACTAAAAATACAGGCCAGGTGCAGTGGCTCACGCCTGTAATCCCAGAACTTTAGGAGGCCAAGGTGGGTGGATCATGAGATCAGGAGATCAAGACCATCCTGGCCAATATGGAGAAACCCCGTCTCTACTAAAAAATACAAAAAAATTAGCTGGGTGTGGTGGTGGGCGCCTGTAATCCCGGCTACTAGGGAGGCTGAGGCAGGAGAATCGCTTGAACCCCAGAGGCGGAGGATACAGTGAGCCGAGATTGTGCCATTGCACTCTGGCCTGGGCAACAAGAGGAAAACTCCATCTCAAAAAAAAAAAAAAAAAAAAAAAGTAAGTCAAAGTGAAAGAAGCCAATCTGAAAAGGCTGTATGATTTCAACCATATCACATTCTGGAAAAGTCAAAATTATGAAGACAGTAAAAAAAAAAAAAAAAAAGGCCGGGCGCGGTGGCTCAAACCTGTAATCCCAGCACTTTGGGAGGCCGAGACGGGCGGATCACGAGGTCAGGAGATCGAGACCATCCTGGCTAACACAGTGAAACCCCGTCTCTACTAAAAAAAAAAAAAATACAAAAAACTAGCTGGGCGAGGTGGTGGGCGCCTGTAGTCCCAGCTACTCAGGAGGCTGAGGCAGGAGAATGGCATAAACCCGGGAGGCGGAGCTTGCAGTGAGCTGAGATGGGGCCACTGCACTCCAGCCCAGGCGACAGAGCGAGACTCTGTCTCAAAAAAAAAAAAATAAAATAAAAAAAATCGTAGTGAATGCCGGGCATCTGGTGGGGGGAGATGAATAAGCGGAGCACAGAGGATTTTTAGGACAGCAAAATTATTCTGTGTGATACTATAATACATGCGGATGCATACCATTATACACTTGTCCAAACCCATTGAACGTACCACTCCAAGAGCAAACCCTAATGTAAACTGTGGTGGTAATGATGTGTTGGCGTAAGTTCATCAGGTAGATAGGGGTGTTGATATAGGGGAAGCTATCCATAGGTGGGGGCAGGCTTTATATGGGAGATCTCTGTGCCTTTCTCTCAGTTTTGCTGTGAACCTTAAACTGCTTTAAAAGATAAGGTCTATTAAAAAAAAAAAAAAGTAAGCCAAACGATATAATCCAGAGCCCTGTACAACTCCCTTTTTCACTAGATGAAAAGCCAAAGTTCTTAATGAGTAGCATTAGGAGCTTTGCTCTGGCTATTTCCTCTGTCTGAAACATTTTTTCCCCAGTAATCTACTTAGCTAATTCTTTTGCATCCTCAAGTCTTTGCTAAAGTTTCACCTCTTGGTGAGAGAGACCCTATCTGCCCTAGTTAGTACTGTAAACCACTACCTGCACCCCCATGCACTCCTGATCCTCCTGATCCTACTTAACTTTTTTCCAAGTCCTTCTTACTTACATAGTGTATTTATTATGTACTGTATTTATTATCCTGATAGTTTAATCTCTTGTCTCCTTCTGCTAGGTTGTAAATTCCACAATGGATTATTTGGTTTGCTGATGTATCTGCTTAGAACCATTAAATGCTGAATGGATGAAGGAATGAGTATCTGATTGAAAGCTCCATCTTCCATTACTCAGATTTCCCATTCTTAATGTATCTCAGAAGCTAATATTGAGAAATTGAGGGATGAGTTCCGTGCATCTTAATTCAGGTACTGATTGAAAAAGAAAAACCAAAATCTCTCTAGGGCATGATGACTCTGGAGAAGGGAGGGACACCTTGTGAGCTATTTGTCTAAGGAAGAGATGAATTACAAACTAAAATATTAGTTGACCACTAATATTTTAACATTTTAATGCATTTTCTTGCTGTCCAGAAGTTTTAAATGCCTACGTAGTTAAATTTATTGGCTTTTTCCCTCTATTCATTTTGTGTTTCTGCGTTCTTTAAGGACACTTTCCTACCAAGGTTGTAATCATATTCTTTTATACTTGTTCTAATGCTCATCCAATTTAGGTTGTGTGTGTGCTATTTAAAAATTTGTGTCTCGTCTTTAATCCCTTTGGAATTTAAGCTTGTGATTTGTGAGAACTAGGGTGCTAACATCATTTTCACAAATACAGGTCACCCCAGACCATATACTAAATAGTCCACCTTTCCTCATTGATTTGAAATGTCACCTTATCATACAGTCTGTTTTTAATTCTTTTTTTTTTTTTTTTTTTTTTTTGAGACGGAGTCTCACTCTGTCGCCCAGGCTGGAGTACAGTGGCTGGATCTCAGCTCACTGCAAGCTCCGCCTCCCGGGTTTATGCCATTCTCCTGCCTCAGCCTCCCGAGTAGCTGGGACTACAGGCGCCCGCCACCTCGCCCGGCTAGTTTTTTTTTTTGTATTTTTTAGTAGAGACGGGGTTTCACCGTGTTAGCCAGTATGGTCTCGATCTCCTGACCTCGTGATCCGCCCGTCTCGGCCTCCCAAAGTGCTGGGATTACAGGCTTGAGCCACCGCGCCCGGCCTGTTTTTAATTCTTTATTCCTTTGATTCATTTATTTATTGTGACATCAATATCAAACTATTTTTAATTATGACATTAAGCTATATTTTGATTTTCTGGTGGTAATCTCTGATTTCAGCATTACAATTTACTACTCATTTATTACTGATTTTAGCTTAAATCAGTCATCCATACATTCATGTGATAAATATTTTTGAGTATTTATATGTTATGCACTGAACATAAAACTATTGTTGACTAGGCCAGGCGCGGTGGCTCACGCCTGTAATCCCAGCACTTTGGGACGCTGAGGCAGGCAGATCACGAGGTCAAGAGATCGAGACCATCCTGGCCAACATGGTGAAACCCCGTCTTTACTAAAAATACAAAAATTAGCTGGGCGTGGTGGCACGTGCCTGTAATCCCAGCTACTCAGGAGGCTGAGGCAGGAGAATCGCTTGAACCCAGGAGGCTGAGACTGCAGTAAGCTGAGATTGCACCACTACACTCCAGCCTGGTGACAAAGTGAGACTCCATCTCAAAAAAAAAAAAAAAATTCTTGCTGACTGGACTCAACTGTCCAAATGTAAATTCAGTGAATTGGAGCCTAGACTCTACTTTTTAAACTAAGGTCTTTTTGGAGGGAGGAAAGGGAATGGCAACATTTATTTTCCTTAAATATTGCTGATGAATCGATAAACAAGAAAGATCAGCCTTGCTAACTTTTTCTGAAGCAATACATCTAAATATGAATCAGAGGCTGGGGCTCTAATGGAAAGCCTAAAAATGTGGACAAGGGCTGGGGAATGAGAAAAGCAGAATGCTATATAATATCCTAAAAGCCATTATTATTTCAATTTATTTCCTATCTTAGTCTGACAATTAGGTGGCAAATGACTTTTCACATAAAAATTAGGGCAAGGTCTTTCCTCTTCCTCTATTAAACTTCCTTTGAGAGTTACACACAAAGTCATGCCCAGTGAACCATCACAACATCCTAGGAAGATCCTGTGTATATGTGCTCACAAGTACATTTAATTGCATGTTCCTACTCCTTCAGATTAGCCTTCTGCAAAGTTAACTCATTTAATCTCCAAAGAATACGGTCATTATTGAGCAAAAGAGGATGAGGATCAGCTGAAAATTGCAATCAGGGAGAAGCTTCAGGTTTATTCCATAAAGATAGAAATGACACCAGAAACTCTACCACCTTTGCCCGGGTCAGAAAAGTTTAATTTATTTCCAAAGACTCTTAAACTGTGGGTTCTTTAAAATTTTAATGCTTACCACCCCCACCCCACACACATATACAATAATTACAGGAGTTATTGACATCTGTTTGTGCATGATAAGAACTATAGTAATATTCAAATATAATTTATTTGAGTACATGAGTGGACCTCTATCCAACAAGTATTTGTTAAGCATCTACTATATTGGGGATAGAACAGTGAACCAGACACAATTCCTTCCCTCAGTCAAGGAACTGCCCCTTCCCAATCAAGTGCCTTCTATCAATGTCCAAGACAGGTAAGTAAGCAGTCTTGTAACTAAACTGTGGGATGACAGAACTCTTGTTTACTTGTAATTATTGACATCCAAGGAACTCTCAGCCTACTCTAAAGCTGATTATAAATTTCATAATTCCTGCTCTACACAGTCTCCTTCTCTCTTTAAACATCAAGTCTAATGTGATTAGCCAAGTTACACGACCTAACTCGCCGGTTTAATGCTATTTTACACCCCCTTATTCATTACTGAAGTTAAAAGGCTTAGTCTTAAAGTCAAACTAGACATTACTGGATGGTCCTTACGATTAAAAACCCACCTAGGCCGGGCATGGTGGCTCATGCCTATAATCTCAGCACTATGGGAGGCCGAGGTGGGCGGATCACTTGAGGTCAGGAGTTGGATACCAGCCCGACCAACATGGTGAAACCCCATCTCTACTACAAATACAAAAAAATTAGCCGGGTGTGGTACTGCGCACCTGTAATTCCAGCTACTCCGGAAGCTGAGGCAGGAGAATCACTTGAACCCAGGAGGTGGAGGTTGCAGTGAGCCAAGATTGAGCCACTGCACTCCAGACTGGGTGACAGAGCAAGACTCTGTCTCAAAAAAAACCAAACCAAACCAAAACAAACAAAAAAATACCCCACCTTATTAACTAGTTCTTTAATTCACCAAAACTCTTCAAAGAGCACAGGCTTCTTTTGCACAGGAAGAAAGCGGTTGGTTCCATTTGGGGCTGTCATACAAGGCTGTTTTCCAGGAGATGTCATGTGGGACAAGTCCCAGGGTAAGCATGGGCTGCTTGGGATTTGGGATCACAAAATACATATGGAATAAGCTAGGACTTCAAGGTCTGAGATCACTGAAAAAGACCAAGAAAATACCTGGGTCCTGGAACATGCTGGATACATACCATCTCCCAAAGATCATTAAGAAGACTTAAAGCTCTAGAAAGACAAAAAATGGGTATTCAGTTTTAAAACTCAGAAAGTACAAAAAGAAGCAACAGCACTGGCCTTTGAAGAACATATCCTCCAACAGTTGTTCTTAACCTGTTTTCATGTTCACTATTATGATAAACTATTTTTGAAACCCTGACCCAGAGTGGAGATTCAAAATAAGAAATTATTTTCCTTCCTTAAGTAGTTTATCTGGTCTAGAAGTAACCCCTAAAAGAGGAAGAGACCTGTTTATTAACTCTCATAACTACTCCAGAGCTCCATATCAGAATTTTAGAACAAAAACTTCAAAAGTGAAATGGAGAAGCAAAAATTATTACCCAGCTTTAGTTCTCAATCTGGCTCACATCTCCAACTGTGCAGATTACTGTTAATGAAACTGTGATTCAGCACTAGTTTATACTGAGTGCTGCTCCAAAGGCACAGGGTAAATATTGCTGACAATACTTCTAAGTGCTCTAATGAGTAGAGGTCAAGAGATGAATAATTCCTTAACTGAGCATGATGCTCAGTTAGAGGTGGAGGGCATGCTTAATCTGGTAATCACTTGTAGGAAATATGGGTAATTTCTCTCGGGAGAATAAGCCCTGTTACTCATAAGGCGCCCTACTGGGCAGTGCTCAAGAGAACAGGCACTACAGAACTCCTCATTTAGGTCTGGCACACGTCCACATTCTCTAGATGACCTCCCTCCTCCCCTCTTTTCCCCACAAAAGCAATGAAATAATGGCTGATGGCATGATGTAAGCAGCATCATAGTGGAAGGTGTAACCTGGGCTTTGGAGTTAGATCTAGGTTTGAATTCTGGTATACTCTACTACATAGCTGAGAACACTCCTTTCATTACAGTGTTGTTATTATCAGAGACAGGGTCTCACTCTGCCACCCAAGCTGGAGTGCAGTGCCATGATCTCGGCTCAACCTCCCAGGCTCAAGTAATCCTTCCCCCTCAGCACCCCTGAGTAGCTGGGACTACAGGCATGCGCCACCATCCCTGGCTAATCTTTGTGTATATGTATATATGTGCATGTATATACACACATATATATGTATATATGTGCGTGTATACACACACACACATACACACATATATATATATATTTTTTTTTTTTTTTGGTAGAGACAGTTTCGCCATATTGGCCAGGCTGGTCGCCAACTCCTGAGCTCAAGCGGTTTGCCAGCCTTGGCCTCTCAAAGTGCTGGGATTAAGGTGTGTGCCACTGCACCTGGCCTCATCACAGTGTTCTGCTTTTATCTGCTCCTCAAAGCTGGGGTGTGCTGTAGTAAACTTAGAAACAGGAAATACAGAACAGCCATTTTCTCCTGCTGATCATATTCCCTGCCAGTTTTCTACTACCTGGCCCACTGATCGCCTGGCCAGATGCCTTCCCAGCTGTAATAAGCTCTGTTTCCCAGGACTCAGTCATAGCTATAACCAATGTTTTCCCTAGAAATGGCTCTTACAAAGTCTCAGAAAAGCTCAAGTTAGACAACAACTTTTTTTTTCAAGAGACAGGGTCTCACTCTTGTCATCCAGGCGGGAGTGCAGTGGCACAATCACAGCTCATTACCGCCTCAGCCTCCAGAGTACCCGAGACTACAAGCACACACCACCGTGCCCACTTATTTTTTTTTGTAGAGATGGGGATCTGACTTTGTTGCCCAGACTGGTCTTTTTTTTTTTTTTTTTGAGACAGAGTCTCGCTCTGTCGCCCAGGCTACAGTGCAGTGGCGCGATCTCAGCTCACTGCAAGCTCCGCCTCCCGGGTTCATGCCATTCTCCTGCCTCAGCCTCCCAAGTAGCTGGGACTACAGGCGCCCGCCACCTCACCCGGCTAGTTTTTTGTACTTTTTAGTAGAGACGGGGTTTCACCATGTTAGCCAGGATGGTCTCGATCTCCTGACCTTGTGATCCGCCCGTCTCGGCCTCCTAAAGTGCTGGGATTACAGGCTTGAGCCACCGCGCCCGGCCCCAGACTGGTCTTAAACTCCTGGCTTCAAGTGATCCTTCTGCCTTGGCCTCCCAAAGTGCTGGAATTACAGGCGTGAGCCACCATGCCCAGCCTAGACCACAACCCTTATTCAGCTGGTCTGCCCCGGGGAGCCTTCATCTAACAGAGCCAACATTGTCCTCTCCATACACTTGGGTTTGTGTTTGCTCCTTGGTTTTTATATTAATCACCTTTCACATCCATTTACATGCAAAGCTAATAGAAATAAAGGATGCAATTTGTTATCAATGATGGTTCATAATAATCATTTAGGCACTTGTAGAATGAAAACTACTAAGGTTTCTAGGACTAAGAGAAGAAATACTAAAGTGATACACTTAGTACCACCAAAGCCACTACATTTTTTGAGGTGTAAATTTCACAAGGTCTGCATAATTTAGATGACAAATTAAGGCTCAAATTTTAAGGACGAATAGCTATTTCATTGATCTCACATGGCTCACTAGGCAACAGATTCCCATTTAAAAGGGGTAATTGAGTTTAATGGGATGCTAACTATAAGGGGCTGAGTAGGATTAAGGGAAACCAAGTCAAGATATCCAGTCAGCAGTGTCCAGCAGAAATTTCTGTAACGATGAAATGTTCTACATCTACATTGTCTAATACAGTAGCCAAAGCCACACGTAGTTATTAAGCACTTAAAATGTGGCTAATGTGACTAGGCCACTGAATTTATTAATTTGTTTAAATAGTCACATGTTGCTAATAGCTACATTGGACAGTACAGTTCAGGTCTAGCAAAGAGCCATCACAACTCCTAGGCCTGAAGAGGTGAAGTAAACGAACATTTACTGAAACCTGGGGTGATGCAGAATTAGAACTCTATCTTACAGGAAAGGATTACATGACAGAAGCCGTAGCCTTTGACAGAAGAATGCTGCCACTGCCAACTTGCAAACCAGCAGGGGAGGAATTGTGAATAAATACCAACTCACTCTTCTTCTTGCCCCTGTTCCCCTCTGGTGCCTCTGACTGGTGGAATTCAATCAAAAAGTAAAGAGAGCTCCTTGATATAGTCCATAAAGGTCAGCCTCTTGGAGCACAGAACAGTGAAAGGTGGAGAGTATACCTGGAACAAAACATTATGGCCCGTGCAAAATGAATTGAGGCATCAAACATTTGCTTTATTGGCACTTATAAATCTAAATAAATATGGAACCAATAGCAAAACATTTAAAAAGTATGTTGTTAAAGAAAGTCCTACAAGTGTTTCCTGTTGTTAAAACTATTCAAGTTTTCTGTTGCAATAAACAGGACAATGTTTTAATCAAACTGTGACTGTGTTCATTTCAGGTTTCCTACATGAAGAATTAGGTCAATACTATGCTCCTTCAACTATATTCAACCAAGGATCTGAATGAAACTTTTCCTAAGGTACCATCTCAAATCACAAGGCCTGGGATTGGGACATTTTTTTTATTTTACTAAAGACCACTGTAACTCAATAAATAAACTTATATTAGAAAATTAGAGGAAGACCAATACTACTCTCGGACTGCATGGTCACTGTCTTCAGCTGTTTTCTGTAATGATTGTTTGTAGGTATTTTACCAACCTTTTTCACTTTTAGCACTGAATAGTGCTAAGGGGAAAAAAGGATGGGGAAGGGAGGAGTGGCAATATCTATAGCTACAGGGTCCTATAGCTACAGGGTTGTCCTATTTGTGGAAAACTTTATTGTCTACTTTCGTGGGTCCTGAATATGAGTCCAGTCCTTCCTGCCCAGCACTTAAGGAAGAAAGGTCTAATGTGACTGCATGGGGGTTGAAGTAGGTACCAAAGGAAAAGCAGTTCCCACCACCTCCAAGGAGCAGAAGCTGTTGCTCTTCAGGAAGGAGGATACTCGTATGGTTGTGTAACATTAATGGCCATGGCACATAGGTTGTGTCAATCGCATACTCAGAGCTCAATCCTGTAGTCAAATTGATAACAGTCACTCCAGGAAATGAGGAGGAATGAATCCAGACTCCTCCAACCAGTAACAGCTTTCCATTGAGCACATGAGCTGTGTGGGAGTACCTTGGGGTAATGGGAGGCTGGATATCTATTGACTCCCAGAGGAATCCACAAGAGGTTGGTCTCAGAAAGAGCACAGAGTTCAATGGCTCCTCAGAAGCCCCGAGACCTCCAGCAATAAGGGCTCCCCCTTGCCAAGTGCAGGCACTGTGAGAATGCCGGGCTTCAGGCACTTCTCCCTCCACTGGGATCCTGACCCAAGCCATTGTCTCTACATGTAGGAAATGCCAGTCACTTAGTACAGGTTCCACCACACTTCGACCCCCATACACAAACAAATATTCCTGATTCTGATAGGACACTTCTGTTGTTGAATGCCGCCAACAAGACAAAGTGGAATCGTTCCTTGGGCCGGCCTTTGTTATTGTCACTTTCAGGTCCTGAGTGTTATTATCCTCACTATTACAAAAATGAAGCTGGAGAACCCCTAAGGCTGGACTTACTGGGGACAGTCTCCCTCCCAGAACCAGAACCCGACTCTCTGAGAGTCTTGTCATGGTGTGATAAAGGCGTCCATCCCACTGAACTCCAGTCCCACAATCGCCTATTTGGCTGCCTTTCCATTCCGAGTCACCATCTCTTGAGAGCAAGTGAAACTGGCTCACTCGGCAGTGCCGCCCCTCCTGCTCTCCAAATCCTCCTGCACTGAGAATTACGTCCGGGCTCAAGAGGACAGAGGCGTGGCCGTATCTCTTCAGATTTGGGACCTGGCCCTCGCTACTGACTACACTGGCAGGGAATACCCCCGAAGGCGAAGCAGGATTTAGGCGAGGAAATGCCTCTGAAGATGGAAACACTAGGGTGTGGGAGAGGATGTCTCCCCTAGAAGCTGCCAGAATGAAATAATGGGCGCACTTCAGATGCCACTCCTCAAATTCGTCAAAGGGTTCAATATTTTCCACCCGCCGGCGCTCTTCTGCGGGGAGAAAGCAGCGATAGAATTCATTCATGTCCACGGCACCACAGGCAGTCCAGCCAGCTTGAAGGAAGCGGCGCCGCTGCGCCTCCACGTCAGGAAAGCGCTCCAGGCCATGCAGAGGGGAGTTTAGCTGCCGAAAATGTTGCAGCATGAACTGGCCAAAGGCGTCTTGAGGCCTCATCTGCTCATAGACCACGAAAAGGGCATTAGGAAAACGCTGCGCTGCCCAGGCGATGAGGGCTGCGGCACTCTCCGTCTCGAGGTAGGTCAGCACCGCCTCGGCCAGGAGCAGAGTGGGTGAGGCTGCGTCGAGCCCCGCGGCGCCCAGGGCCTCGTCCACTCGCTGGAGCTGCCGCAGGTCCAGGCCCAGGATGCAATAGTCTGCGCTTTCAAAGCACAGCGCTGACGCTGGCTCCCCACGCTGGAAAGGCCCGGTTAACGCGCACAGCTCTGGCGTCTCTCCAATCTTCTCTGCTTTGCGCCGCGCCACGTTCGGAAAATCCACCTCCCAGACTGCAGCCCGGGCCAGGCGGCCCGCAGTTTTCAAGCGAAAATAGAGCGAGTCGAAGCCGGCGCCTAGAGACAAGATCTGCGCGCGACGCGCGGCGTGGAGCGCGCCAGTCTGCTCCAAGAAGGCGCGCACGCAGTGCCTCACGGCGCGTGCGCGGATGTAGTAGCCTCGGTGAATGAGCGGTGCGCGGCGCGCCGCGCCCGGAACCAGCAACGCGGCAAAGGGGTCCTGCACGTACCCGCGCGCGGCCAGGGAACGCTTGCTGAGGGCGCTGCTGTCGTTGGTGCTCTGTACCGCGCCTGCCCGACGTCCGCGGTTCCGGGGGCCCATAGCCAGAAAAGATCAGGAATGGCAGTCTGTCACGGTTGTGAGCCTCCCCTTGGTTAGCATAGTACACCCCTCATGCACCTCAGTAGGGAGAAAAATCACCCATGCTCCTGGACTTCCCCTTCCGCCGGCGCTTGTGCGTCACTTCCGGGAAGAGCGCATCTCGCCAACCAGAATTGAGGAGGGTGTAGCCAGTGCTAAGTTCGCTTGCGGCTGACCTTTCTTTGATTGTCCTGCGTTCCGTTTGCCTCAGAAATGTGTGTTAGAGAAGGCGGGTTGTCACGTTTCTACAAGCCTTTCAGTCAGAAGGGAAACCTTGCCTAAGTCCTCGTAGTTGAGAAATCTCTAAGAGGTGAGTCTGTGGGGACTGACGACCTGGCTTCCTTGGACCGCTAAGGAAGGATCTGGTAGGAGCTAAGAAGGGTCGGCACCACGGACCTTCTGTGGGCGAGGATTAGTTAGCTTCCTTGGGTGCTAATAGTTGCTGATTTATTTAATGCTCTCACAGTTGCAAAAGAGAACCCATTTAAATCTGAAGTCACTAAGGCCAGGGTGCAAACTGAAGAAACCGACCTTTACAAATAATCTATAGACACTTAAAAAGAAAACGTCTCCCCACAGATATTAGACTGTTGATTCCCCGTCCTGTGTTAGACTGACAGTGAATAAGCCACTCAGCCTCTCTTTCTCATCACACCCCCTTCCACTTGAAGAATTCTGTGGATTTTAAAGTAGTGTTGAATATGTCCCCAGAAAGGGGAGTCACTGAAGAGAGGGGTAATTGTTCCCTGTGATATGTTCTGAGCTTTGTTTTTAAGGAGTAAATCCAGATTGGACTTCAAAATAATCATAAAGTTTCTAAATTGGGTGTCTGGGAGTCATCCATAGGAAACCACTTCCAGAGACATTTAGGAAATTTATCATTTGTTCACTGGGATTTGGTGACTGACTGGCTGAAATAGAAAAGGAGATCAGATAACTTTATGGTTAACTACAGATGGTACTGCATAATGGTTAAGAGCATGAGTTTTGGAGTCCAGCAGATTTGGATACTGGAGTCAAGAAAAAGTTTCATATTTTCCAATGTTTTCTTGTGGAATAAAATGAAGTAAGAAAGAAAAGGTTTGGATCAGGATAAAGATTTGGTAATTGAAAAGTGGCATGTAGATTTGGTGTTGAAAGACTCATTAATGACCTTAGGGAGAGCAGTTTCTGTGAGGCAATGAGGGCAGAATCCATGTTTCAGTGACTAGGAGTTAAGTTAAAGGAGGTATCCAGTCTAAATTATTATACTTTCGAGGACCTTAACTCAGAAGGAAGAAAGGGTCAGGGCAGTGGCTACAGAAGAATGTGGGATAAGAGAGTCTTTTGTTCTGTTTTCAGGTGGAAGCAAGTACTGCACATGCATGTTGGTCCTGTGAGGGACATCAGCCAGTGGAGAGGGAGAGGTTGAAGGAACAGAAAAAGGAGAAGATAACTCACTGGTAGAGTAACTTCGAATAGATAGAAATGGGATCCTGGGCATGTATTAGTTGTGGGGATAGAAGAATGAATCCTTTGTCTGTGACTCCTGACGAGGTAAAAAAAAAAAAAAAAAAAAAGATTATGGATAATCATAAGCTCAGGTGTGAGGTAGGGCAGAGAGAAAAAGAAGGAATTTACACCTGATGCCTTCTGTTTTCTCTGTAAAGTTGGTGGCAGAGTTGTCAGTTTAGTGTAAGGTGGTTAGATCGGATGAAACATTTGAGGAGTTTGAGAATTGCTTCTGCAGGGATTAGAAGAAGGGCTCACCTATGCCTGCTGGATCATTGGATCCTCACCCCTAAAATGAGATTAAGTACTGCTTTGTGAGGTATCTCAGGGTTGATTGAGGGGCAAATAGAAAAAAAAAAAGTTGAAGGACTTTGAAAAATACATAGCACTATAGAAACAAATTTATTTAATGACAAGTTCCTAAAATTTAGATGTTATGTCAAAAATACTGCTTGTTTTGCAAAGACCACATCAAAAAAGTAATTCAAGAAGAAACAGAATGGAGCAAAATTTGTGATTTGGATGCCTTATGATTTACGGCTGGTGGGGGAGCGTTTAAATCTCAATTTATTCTTATATAAAATGGGGATAATAATACCTCATGGGTTGTTGTGAGGATTTAAACAAAATAACTAAGATACCACAGTGCCTGGCTCATGGTAAGTGCATAATAAACAGTAACAAATATTTTTATTATTCTGAGTTCCCTTTTGGGGGAGTAGGTGGGAGCGTGAAAAAAGTTCCCTGGGAGACAGGATACTTGCTTCTGGCCCTGCTCTAATATTGATGAAGCATTACTAATGTGGATCTTATCCCAGTGTTTGTTGCCTTCTGTCCCAGACCAAAACCAGTCCAGAAAGGTTGGATTTGACATGGCATGCTATTGTTGGTAGCAGTGTTTTAGGCAAGGAACAAAAAATTTTTTAAATGTGTGAAGATTATGATTGCTTAGTTGCTTTTTAATTTCCATCGGTTAACTTTGTAGCCAGTGGGTCAGTAATTTTACTCACAGCTAGTTAAAGGTCAGTCTGGAGGATGGTTTGAATGGGGCCCAAATTAAGGTCAGGATCCTGGAGTAAAACTGAAAATCTGGCCCGGCAGAGTGGCTCACTCCTGTAATCCCAGCTCAGGCTGGTGGATCATTTGAGCCCAGGAGTTTGAGACCAGCCTGGGCAACATGGTGAGACCTCATCTCTACAAAAAATTTTTTATATAAAATTAGCCGGGCATTGTGTACCTGCCTGTGGTCCCTGCTACAGAGGAGGCGGAAGTGGGAGGATCGCATGAGTCTGGAAGCTTGAGACTGCAGCAAGCTGTGATCATGACATTGCACTGCAGCCTGGGCAACAAAGTAAGATCCTGTCTCAAAAAAAAAAAGTATATTTTTCTATTTTAATTAGGTCATTTATATTTTTCAGTGGAGATATTAAGTGCCATTGATTAAATAGTCCATCTTTTTCATTTTTTACTATTTATTAAATACTTTCTATGGCATTACTTTGAAATGCCATGTTTATCTCATACTAAGTAGGCCTTTCTGTGGATTTCTATGGCTATGTTTAGTCCTGTACGGATTACTTTCTTTATTGTACATTTTAATATATTGGTAACTTATTTAACCCCACTCAGTATCAATTTATTGATTTTCAATACAGTAATATTTTGCAAAGTTGTTTCAAGGATTAAGATAATATTATTAAAAGTGCTTGTCACATACCTGGTAGGTTCTGAATACATGGAAACTGTTATTCTTAAATGTCATCATCATTAGTATGCGACAACTCAGAGAGTCAAGGTGGCTACTTTGAAAATCACTGAATTTCGTTTGGAATTTTATCTTCACTTCTAAACCACTTTTGGGGGTGAAGGGAAATTATGATTGATTTATCACCTACAGTGTGCTAGGCACTGTGCTAGGTGCTAGAGTGGTAGAATAATTCATAGGACCTGTCCTCAAAGAACTTACAGTCTAGAGAGAGAGAAAGTATATCAGTGATTGAGAGATCAGTGTGATTAAAAGCTGAGTTAAAGGCAGTGACTGGCTCATATGGGAGCATAGATGAGGGGAATTTAAATTACTTTATTAATCATCACTGCCACTTTGCATTTTTAATCCCATTGTTGTAAATAAAGAAACTGAAGCCATGAAGGTAAGTGAGTAAGGCCACATAGCTTCTGACCTATAGAGCTGGCAAAAGGACAAACCTAGGTCCATCTGATGCCAGCACCTCTGTTCTTCCTTTATGTATTTCGAACAATTCAAAATTTAAAATTTTATTTTTGGCCGGGCATGTTGGCTCATGCAGGTAATCCTAGCACTTTGGGAGGCCGAGGCGGGGGATTCACTTGAGGTCAGGAGTTCGAGACCAGCCTGTCTCTACTAAAAATACAAAAATTAGTTAGGTGTGGTGGTGTGCACCTGTAATCCCAGCTACTTGGGAGGCTGAGGCAGGAGAATCGCTTGAACCCGGGAGGCACAGGCTGCAGTGAGCTGAGACCATACCAGTGTACTCCAGCCTGGGTAACAGAGGGAGACTCTGTCAAAAAAAAAAAAAAAAAACTCTCTCTCTCTCTCTCTCTCTCTCTCTCTCTCTCTCTCCAAAGTAGGCCTTATAAAATTTCGAATTTTGAAGTCATTGTGTAGAAGGTGCCAATAGTTAAGGAATACACTCTACTAAATGTCAGGTTTTAGTACACCTCTTACAGGCTTGAGGTCTTTTCCTGTTTCTAGTTTATGTTGTTTACTAATTTTTTTCCCACCTTAGACACACTTAAGTTAGTTTTAGAGGGGCTTTTGCCTTTTAAAGAGAAAATTAGCAAAATCCTGTTCCTTTCCTTTTATGTTAACATCTGAAAATATTAACATTTGTTAAAATAGGTGAAGCTGAACCCAGATCTACACATACAGCTAATCTTATCAAAATGTGTGAAAGTAAAGCAATCTGAAGGAAATTCAGTACCATGCAGTGTACTGACTGAAATACATCACATTGCTCATACCAAGAATAAGAGTGGAGAACGACCATTTTTTTCCTGCTAAAATGGTGGAGGCGGAAGAGCAACAGCCATGGAAGACGGACTTCTATTCTGAATTGCCAAAAGTGGTGAGAATTCAACTACAGAAATCTTGAGTGGTTGCTAATTGTAATGACTTTTATGTTGCTTCTTTTCATCAAAGTAAATTTTGGCTGGGTACAGTGGCTCATGCCTGAAATTCCAGCACTTTGGGAGGCCAAGGCGGGTGGATCACCCGAGGTCAGGAGTTTGAGACCAGCCTGGCCAACGTGGCAAAACCCCATCTCTACTAAAAATACAGAAATTCGCTGGGCTTGGTGGCATGCCTGAAGTCCCAGCTACTCAGGAGGCTGAGGCAGGAGAATCGCTTGAACCTGAGAGGCGGAGGTTGCAGTGAGCTGAGATCACACCAATGTACTCCAGCCTGGGTGACAGAGTGAGACTCCATCTCAAAAATAGAAAAAGTAAATTTTGTAGCAAAATTTGTAAACTTTGTTATGTAGCTAAATCTGGTAAGCAATTTGCCTAGTGCAAACTACAAACATCAAGTATCTGGTATGATGCTATGAATCTATTGGATATTTGGTAAGTTTTACTGGTTGTATCTCTTGTCTTAGGAACTTCATGCCCACTTGAATGGATCCATTAGTTCTCATACCATGAAGAAATTAATAGCCCAGAAGCCAGATCTTAAAATCCACGATCAGATGACTGTGATTGACAAAGGAAAGAAAAGAACTTTAGAAGAGTAAGTGTGGGGAGGTTGTGGACATACTCCTTTTTTTCTCTATCAGTATTTTGAGATTGTAAGTAGTATGTAAGAATTCAGATTTTAGTAGTTAACAGAAATGGGGTTGGCATCTGGCATGGAGCAAATATCTTAACATACAACATTTTTTTCCAGCTATTAGACTGTTGACAGTATTTCTAGTGATTTCTGTTGTTTGTGAAGTTATAATGTATTGGGATATGCTTGCCTTTTTTTTTTTTTTTGGAGACAGGATCTCACTTTGTTGCCTAGACTGGAGTGCAGTGGCGTAACTGCAGATCACTGTAGCCTCGACCTCTGGGGCTCAAGCAGTCCTCCCACCTTGGCGTCCCAAGTAACTGGGACCACAGGTGCACGCCACCATGACTGGCTAATGTTTTTTGAATTTTTTTAGAGATGGGGGTCTCCCTATGTTGCCCAGGCTGGTCTCAGATTCCTGGGCTCAAGCTGTCCACTTGCCTTGGCCTCCTAAAGTTCTGGGATTACAGGCATGAGCCATCATACCCAGCCTGGGGTAGTCTTTAGATTTGAAAATATAGGCATATTGAATTTCCCCGTGTCAGGGGTGGGTTGGAGAAGGGGTACTATTATTTCCCACTTAAAAATATCAGTAATGTTTTATTTTCAGTCATTTGATATCTTTCCAGATCAATGTAATTTTTGAAAAATCTATTCTGTTGTTTGTAAATATAAATATATATTTACTATTAGCCTAAAATTTAATTCATTCAGTTAGTGAGTTTCTTTGATGATTAGAATATGTTAAAACTTTTCATTCACGTTGCAGATGTTTCCAGATGTTTCAAACTATTCATCAACTTACTAGTAGCCCTGAAGATATTCTAATGGTAAGACATGAACGAATTTTTAGAATGGTTTAAAAATTATGAAGTAATTTCCTTCCATGACTGCACATGACCTTTCATTTGTGCTCTCATTAAGAGTGATGAAAAATGTCTTCTCTATTAAGGCAACTCTTTTCAAAACCGATGTAAGACATTTGCCTAAGAGCTAGCACAGAAAGACTGTGTTTCTTGTAAAAGATATGAGGAAAGAACCAGGAAGAGCATCTTCTATAGGATAGAGGACAATGTGGAAGAGAAAATTTGGTCCTGTTTTTCATATATAACATACATATATGAAATACTAGACCACAGGTGGAGATATCCTTAATAAAGCATTGTCTGTGTTACATAGGAGACTTACTTCATGGGTGGACATTACAGAGAAGGAAGAAGTTCATGAAGAGCTTAGAGATTAAGTGATTAATCCCTAGGGAAATTGTGCCTTCCCTCTGAGGGCACAAAGGATACCACTGTGTTCTCTTTTTTTTTTTTTTTTTTTTTTTGAGACGGAGTCTCGCTGTGTCTCCCAGGCTGGAGTGCAGTGGCGTGATCTCGGCTCACTGCAAGCTCCGCCTCCCGGGTTCATGCCATTCTCCCGCCTCAGCCTCCCAAGTAGCTGAGACTACAGGCGCCCGCCACCACGCCCGGCTAGTTTTTTTGTATTTTTAGTAGAGACGGGGTTTCACCATGTTAGCCAGGATAGTCTCGATCTCCTGACCTCGTGATCCACCCGCCTCGGCCTCCCAAAGTGCTGGGATTACAGGCTTGAGCCTCCGCGCCCGGCCCACTGTGTTCTCTTATCTGAAGCTCCATTATACTAGAGTCTGACATGAAAGATTGTCTTCTGTATCGTTGATCTGATTAGGATGGCATTTTAAAATGTTCTCTTTCTAAATGAAGAGAAGCAAAATTGTGTCAGTGATCCTAACCAGTAGAAAAAAAATGCAAAGAAAGTATAACCTGTGTTTCTGGACTGGTAACTTTTGATTGATCAAGCAAAAATTTTCCTCATTGGTAAAGACTGATCTTCATGATAAGTGGTAAGTAAATTAATCACCTTTTAGTTTCATTCAACAAAAGTTGACTGAGTGTCCACAGTGTTCCAGGCACTGTGGTAAAGTCTTAGAGAGATTGACACAGTTTCTGCCCCGAGGAATTTATAATTATGTTGGAGAAACAGACAAATAAGCAGATATTGCAACATAGTGTAGTAAGCTCTGTGTTAGAGACACACGTAAGGATTTATAGGGAACCAAAAGGGCATTCTCTAAGCAGCGTCTCAAAAGATACCATTGAACATTGCTAAGAACGTCCACCACAGGGGCTCTGATCTCACTTTGTTGATGAGTGTTGTAGAGCAAAATGATGAAATTTAAATTTT
Organism: Theropithecus gelada; assembly: GCF_003255815.1. NCBI lineage: Eukaryota > Metazoa > Chordata > Mammalia > Primates > Cercopithecidae > Theropithecus > Theropithecus gelada. Next base: position 18,730,844 of record NC_037674.1, read on the forward strand.
GACAGTTTAATACTCTATGGGTATAATAATGGCATGCTCGTTGCTACATTCATTTCACAATGAAAGTTGAAAATCTTTATTAAATTAGGTGAGAAATAAGATTCTGTGCGTTTGACCTAGTGCTATTAGGTGGTTCAGAGGGTGACAGTGGGGTGCCCTATATGATAAATGAAACGTCAATGAGAGTAAACTAAGAGATTGATTGTAAATGTAGAACTGAGTGTGAGGGAGATCACTGAAAACTCCAGTCAAGGTGACCTGGGTATAATCTCAAAGAGAGGATTGGAATATGGCTGAAAAAATGATACTCGTTATTACATGTACCAGACATTATTCTTAGCACTACTTTCAGAAGTAGGTATTTTTATTGTTCCCTTTTTGTAGATGAAAAAATAGGCTTAAAGAGGTTAAGTGTAACTTGCTTAAGATCACACACACAGAGTAAGTGGCGCACTATCTGGTCGCAGAGCTCGTGCTCTTTCCCATTTAAGCTTATACAGTCTTAGAGAGGTTTGAGTAAGTAGGAACTTAACTAATTGTGATGTACTTTGCCCGGAAAAAGAATTTGAATAGATACTGTCAGTCCAGCGCATAGGAGAGGAAAGCCCAAAGGGGTGTCCTCAGTACCTACTGCATTACCTGCCACACATCACAGAAAGGGCTAAATCTGGCAAACGCAGATATGGACCCCAGGGAAATGTTCTTGGATGTGGGTTAGGGATGGTTCTGTAGGCTTCACTGTGGCCTAGATAAATCTTCCTCCCTTTGCTCTTGCTCCATACTTGTTAGTTTTTCATTGTTCATTTGGTTTTACAGGTACCTAGCCACTCAGAAAGAGGGAGCCTTGGATAGTAGTCACTTTAAAGGACTACTATTTCAAACCCTCGCTTCTACCTTATTCCTCATTGTCAAACAGGTTTCTGCATTAGTCTCATGTGAGCCGGGGTAGGTGAGTGTGGGTCTGTTCTATTCTGGGGCAATGACAAGATCCAGGTTCCTCAACCTATAATACAAAGGTGAGGCCACAATTTCATAGTGTCAGTGACAGCAAGAGGGAGTTCCTGGAGTAGCAGTGCCATGGGGCCAATGCCATGAATGATGGCATGGAGGTTGCAGTATCATGCTCTTTGGTGGAATAGCAGTAGTGTCTTGCTTGGTCCAGGAGTTCCATGGATTTAGAATGCTGATGTATTATCTTTGGCTGTATTCTCAGAATCTGGGTCTTTAGACCTCTTGATGAAACTGAGATACCCATTCCGCTTACATTATAATAAGTTCGTTTTTGTCTTTAGTGGAAAAAGAAAAAAGAAGAGGTCTACAACTTGGATTGCTATCAATTCACCAGAGTAGTGCCATACTGTTAGGCACTGTCTGTACAAACAGCCAGCCCCTCTTGCTTTGCCAGGATGCTGCACTCACATGCCTGTGTGCATGTAGTCAAAGCAGATTAAGATTAGGATACCAACTGTGAGGACTAATTAGGGCAGTTTGTCACAACTTCGCCAACCTAGCCTTTTTTTCTTGTAGAATTTTTAGGATTGAAGGCGGAAAGGAAAAACATGACTTCAGGAACTTTTGGATTATTGAGATTTGCACTAAATTGGATACAGTTTTACTCATATTTATCACCTACTTTCTTTGCCCTAAGTAATTCTTGAGAAAATTTAACACTTCCAGGATTTATTGAAAAATATAACTTATTCCTAAATAACTTGAATAAAAACCTTAAGCCATGACTTCAAATAGCACATCAGTAATACCTAATCATTTTAGCTGTTTATTTCCGTATGTGCATTTCCTAGCAGTCTACACATATAGATGGTTCCAGCTGGTTTTAGTTTTGCACCATTTCTCTATTTTATCATTCTGCTATTGTAAATACTAGGAAATAAATGTTTAAAAGGGGGGAAAGAAACAAAAGGTGTAGCTGATGTGCAGATTGGGATTGAACGTGGGAATGAGGGGTGATGGGAGTGATTGTAAATATTGCAGCCCTGCATAGTCTCCATCAGGGATGTGACACAGTGGATAATCTCTACCACGTGAGAAACTTCCAACATTTCTTGCAAATCAAATTTAATGAATAAAATAAAGCTGTAGCACTTGGCACATTCATTGGGACCCTTACACAAACATTATCAATATTGTGTACGTTATCTTTATTATCAGGTCACAAAAGATGTCATAAAAGAATTTGCAGATGATGGTGTCAAGTACCTGGAACTAAGGAGCACACCCAGAAGAGAAAATGCTACCGGTAGAATTTATACTTCTCAGCAAATGTACTGTCCTTTTCCTATGTGCTTTGATCACTCACACGTTTGTGAGTGGGAATATGAAGCACTAACTTTTACACTATTGTGTTGTTCTGTATTTCATTGAACCTTTAGTCAACAGTCCAAGTCCTCTCTCTGATGTACGTTAATGATGTTCATTTTGTTTGTTTTAGAGACGGGGTCTTGCTGTCTTGCCCAGACTGGAGTGCAGTGATGCAAACATAGCTCACTGTAACCACAAACTGCTGGGCCCAACGATCACCTCAGCCTCTATAAGTGCTGGAATTGCAGGTGTGAGCCACTGCACCCATCCTGATGTACATTATTAATGAGTGAGTTGTTCTTAAGTAAAAAGTAGTAAAATTCCAGTCAGGCATTATCTGTTTAAGGAAGGAAACAAAGGCCTGCAAGTTTCTTTTGTTCTTCTTTGTTTAGTTGTTTTCACTCTGAGAAAAGGATACCTGCTCCGTATGTTTGCATTGGCACAAGCAGAGGCTGATTCTTGCTCCCTGCATCACAGGCACTTGTGAGACAATGCCGTTGAATGGATGCAGAATCGTGTTTTATGGTAGTTACTAAAATTATTCATTCACTTCTCAAGGAATGGTTTCTTTTTTTTTTTTTTTTTGAGACGGAGTCTTGTGCTGTCGCCCAGGCTGGAGTGCAGTGGCCGGATCTCAGCTCACTGCAAGCTCCGCCTCCCGGGTTTGCGCCATTCTCCTGCCTCAGCCTCCCGAGTAGCTGGGACTACAGGCGCCCGCCACCTCGCCCGGCTATTTTTTTGTATTTTTTTTAGTAGAGACGGGGTTTCACTGTGTTAGCCAGGATGGTCTCGATCTCCTGACCTCGTGATCCGCCCGTCTCGGCCTCCCAAAGTGCTGGGATTACAGGCTTGAGCCACCGCACCTGGCCTCAGGGAATAGTTTCTTAGGCCAGGAGCAAGCTGTGATGTGGTAAAACCTCTTTGGATAGAGATGAGATCTGGCTATGGTCTGGAGGAATTTCCTGAGATCCTCCTTCTATAATCAGCATCAGGAGACATTGGGGCCCTCTTAGCACCTTGTTTATGACCCAAAGAGACGTAGGTCATCTTGTTTCCTGATATGTGTAGCTTAGTAATCATTTGGGGGTAAAATTTTTGAAACTATTATTGTAAAGTATAAGTGTTTACGTAAGATAAGGAGAAGGCTCTCTTGCATTTTTGAACCGTAGAATCGGTTCCACGTTGTACTGGTGAGAGTAGTGAAAGGGAAGGAGAGAAGAGCCAACTCGTAGGGCTCTTTCGATGGAGTTCCAAAAGAAGGATATTAACCTAAATATGCAACAGTAGAGGAATGGTTAAATAAAGGCTAATGGAATATTAGACAACTATTAAAAATACTGGTGAAGACACTTTAATGACATGGGGAAATACTCAGAATCATGTTAAATGACTGAACTGGGTACATATATACCTAGTAGTATCTCCTCTATTTACAGATGTGTATGTGGGCAGAGTGCAATGACTTATGCCTGTAATTCCACCGCTTTGGGAGGCTGAGGCAGGAGGATCACTTGACGCCAGAAGTTCAAGACCAGCCTGGGCAACATCGTGAGACCCTACCTCTGTGGGCTCCAAGGGCTGCAGTGAACCGTGATCATGCCACTGCCCTTCAGCCTGAGCAGCAGAGAGACCTTAAAAAAGGTCTCTTGAAATAAGACATAGAAATAAATGTGTATATGTGTATTTAACAAACAGTAGTTACCTCTCAGTGGTGGGGTTATTTTTATTTATTTATTTATTTATTTTGAGACAGAGTCTTGCTCTGTCACCCAGACTGGAGTGCAGTGGTAGGATCTTGGCTCACTGCAACCTCCGCCTCCCAGGTTCAAGTGATTCTCCTGCATCAGCCTCCTGAGTAGCTGGGATTATAGGCACATGCCACCACACCTGGCTCATTTTCATATTTTTAGTAGAGACAGGATTTCACCATGTTGACCAGAGTGGTCTCGAACTCCTGACTTCAAGTGATCGGCCTCCCAAGTTGATGGGATTACAGGCATGCCACCACACCCTATTTTTATTTTTATTTTTATTTATAACTTTATGTATTTTACCAGAGACTTTCCACCAAACATAAGCATTTTATAATCTGGGTAAAAGGGTATTTTATTTTTCCCAATGTAGCCTAAAGAAAAAGAAAAAAAGGTATTTGACAGGAGGTTGCTCTGGAGAGTGCCCTTGCAGATCGCCCCAGAGAGCAGAGCGCTCATACTTGGAAGAACATCCTGGTTCCCTGGATGAGAAACACTAAGCCCGAGCAGGATTGAGGGGAAAGGAATCCAAGTTAGGACTTTTTTTCTGGACCAGGAGAGAAAATGTCCCTTTAAAAAAAAAAAAAAAGCAGGACGGGTGTGGTGGCTCATGCCTGTAATCCCAGCACTTTGGGAGGCCAAGGCGGGCGTATCACTTTCAGCCCAGGAGTTTGAGACCAGCTTGGGCAACATGGCAAAACCCCGTCTTTACTAAAAACCCAAAAACTAGCTGGACGTGGTGGTACACGTCTGTAGTCTCAGCTACTCAGGAGGCTGAGGTCGCAGGATGGCTTGAGCTTGAGAGACAAAGGTTGCAGTGAGCCAAGACTGTACCACTGCACTCCAGCCTGGGTGACAGCCAGACCCTGTCTCAAAAAAAAAAAAAAAAAAGTCTTTATTTTTTTCATTTCATTTCTGTAACACTTCATTTTCCCCCAGTTTTATTAAAGTATAATTTACTTTTACTCAAATGTACCGATAAGGGCCATATTTTCACTCATCTTTAACCATGCCCTTGTCATAGCATAAAGTGAAAATGTACTTGTTCATATAGGATTGCTGAAGGTGAAGGATGAAATAGTTGATGATCTCTTCACATGTATTTTCTATGTGTCCTTTCCAGGAATGACTAAAAAGACTTATGTGGAATCTATACTTGAAGGTATAAAACAATCCAAACAAGAAAACTTAGACATTGATGTTAGGTAAGAAGATTGTACCTTAGTAGTTAACATTTACAAAACCAGAATGTTAATTTTTACTGTTTTGATCGTGGGTGTAATGGATTTTTTAGAATTAATCATTCATTGATTTATACAATAGAAAAATAAAATCAAGAACCCTGTTGTTTAAAGTGAGAACACAATTCTGAATTTATTCATAAGGCAATATAATTCTGAGTATTTTTACATGAGTAAAGTATGGTGTTCCTTTGCCGTTAAGCTAAAATGAACTTCTTACTGTGGCCTACAAGGTCCCACATGGTCTGGCTGCCTCTGTTAATTCAGCAGCTCATCTAGACCACTCCTCTTCCCTTACCGTGGGCGTGCTGTCTCTTCCTAAAATAAACAAGAAAACTGTCCCCCTTCAGCACCTTTGTTTGGTATTCCCCAGAACACATTTCTACGAGATTCCTGCCCAACTGGCTGGCTTCTTCTCATTATTCAGATCTCAATTTGGCTGTTACTTCCTCAGAGGGGCCTTCCTTTACGACTCTGTCTAAAGTGCCCCACTAATCCTCTAGTCACCCATCTATTTCCTTTATGGCATTATTTGTAACAAGATAAGGAATTATCTTGTGTTAGTTTGTATGTATGCCCACCCGCTAGAGTGTAAGTGTAGTGAAGCCAAGGACCTTGTTTTATGATTCACCACTTTGTTGAGCCCATACTATGTACCTACTTTATGGTAAGTACTAAAGATGTACTTGTGAATCATGTACATGTAGATTCACAAGTACATCTTTAGTACTTACCATAAAGTAGGTACACAGTATGGGCTCAACAAAGCCCTAAATGAAGAAAGAAAAAAAGCTAGCTGTATAGTTTCAGGTTATAAGTCTCTAAAAATTAAGCTTAACTAAACTAATAACCCCAATAAAAAACCAAGCAGAAGAATAGAATGCAGAGAAGAAGACATACAAAGAGCTGGTAAATGTATAGAAATACATAGAAAACTACTAAACTCATTAATCATATATTACAATGCTGTTTCCGTAGGCTAAAAAAAAGTAATAGCAAGTGTTTGTAAAGTTACACACTGCTGGTAAGCATATGTAATTAATAAAACCTCTTTAAATCCTGCACTGGTACACAGGTAAGGGGAGGAAAAAGCCTCTCTAAAGAGCAATGTATGTCAAAATTTATAAAAAAGTTTTTCCCTCTGACCCAGCAATTCTGTGCCAGAAATGCATCCTAGGAAATAGATTGATTTATGCATAAGATTCCTTATTATAATGTTATAACAAAAATTAGAAAATAGCCTAGAATGTCCAGCATTCAGAGGATAATTACATTATGGTATGTTCACATGATTCATACTATTTTCTAACATTATTTTAATGGCATGGGAAGTTGCTAAGTGAAAAAAAAGATACAGCATTTTATATATTGTTGATCTAAATTTTGTAAATGAATAAATGAACAAATGCTGAAGGAATTTGTGAATAAATAGTAAGCTAATAACTGCTTTAGAAAAATTATAGGGGTTCTCTGGGTATTCAAGAAATATTAACAGGCCAAGCACGGTGACTCATGCCTGTAATCCCAGAACTTTGGGAAGCCAGCGCGGGCAGATCACCTGAGGCCAGGAGTTCAAGACCAGCCTGGGCAACATGGTGAAACCCTATCTCTACTAAAAATACAAAAATTAGCCAGGTGTGGTGGCAGGCACCTGTAATCCCAGCTACTCGGGAGGCTGAGGCAGAATCGCTTGAACCCGGGAGGTGGAGGTTGCAGTGAGCTAAGATCGTGCCATTTCATTCCAGCCTGGGTGAGAAGAATGAAACTCTGTCTCAAAAAAAAAGAAAAAAAGAAATATTGGCTGGGTGCGGTGGGTCACGCCTATAATCCCAGCACTTTGGGAGGCCGAGGTGGTAGATCATGAGATCAAAGAGATCAAGACCATCCTGGCCAACATGGTGAAACCCCATCTCTACTAAAAATACAAAAAAGCCAGGCGTGGTGGCAGACGCCTGTAGTCCCAGCTACTTAGAAGGCTGAGGCAGAGGTTGCAGTGAGCCAGTATCAAGCCACTGCACTCCAGCCTGGGCACAGAGCAAGACTCCGTCTCAAAAAAAAAAAAAAAAAAGATTAACAGAGATTCTCTGGGTATTCAAGTCCTATAGAATTCCAGCTAATATTTGAAGAATGAACTTTTATCAGATATTTGATACATTTTCGAATGAGAATATTTCTAATTTTGTAACCCCTAATGAAATAATGGATCTCAGCCTCATAAGAGCACACCATCACCAGTTTACTCTTACCAAAAAATGGAACCTGATCTGCCTCTAGACTAGATAGGAAATATAAGAAATAGGACAACATGTTAACAACACAGGGATACAATCAACAAAATCCAGACCATGGAAAACTTTGTAGGACAAACAACTTGGTTTCTTCAACAAAGAAGGTACAAGAAAAGCAGGGTGGGAGGTGGGAGGAGAGGAAGGAATGGTTGTAGATTAAGACAGCCTTAGAAGACACATTGACTTACACAAAGTATGGACCTTGTTTGGATCCTGAATCAAACAAACTGAAGAAACAAATACAGGAACAAAAAAACCTCAAAAGACAACTGTAGATCTGAACACTGACTAGATGCTTGATGCTATTTAGGAATTCATGTCTCAGTCCATATGGCAAAGTAAAATGTCAGGTTGTCTACATTCAGTCAGGCTATACTTTTCCTAGTGAGATGTATTACAGAGACTGCCATCTCTGTCTGGCTGTACTCAGAATTGTCTTTTTCATCTGTGTCATATTAGTTTTCAACTCTGTCTTTCTTATGTTAAAGGTATTTGATAGCAGTTGACAGAAGAGGTGGCCCTTTAGTAGCCAAGGAGACTGTAAAACTTGCCGAGGAGTTCTTCCTTTCTACTGAGGGTATAGTTCTTGGCCTTGACCTCAGTGGAGACCCGACTGTAAGTTATTTTTCCTACATATATTTTAATTCTAAAAGGTAGAATCAGTTAGTGGGATAAGGACTAGCTTCGGGCATCTTGTGTTGCATTCTGCAGAGTGTCCAGCAGACACTCCATTGTGTGGATGAAGGCCTGTTCTGCCCTGGATGACCAGAATGCCTAGAGCAGCTCTCATCCCAGGTTCTGTGAAACAATTAAGTACACTAAAAAAAAAAAAAAAACAAAAAACAGTTGCCTGACTATATGACTGTTTTCTCCATTCTTCTAAAGATGGTGCACAGCTAGTACCAGACTATCTGCACTATAATGTAATTCATTACATACAGTGGATGGATGTCTTAGGGTGTTGGGGCTTAACTATTTCATGGATAGTTGAGAAATGTTGACCTGAGCTTCTTGAATGTCAGATTCAAGCAGAAATCTTGATATTTGGGGCTGGATAATTTGTTGTGGGGCTGCCCCATGCATTGTAGGATGTTTAGCAGCATCCTTGGCCTCTACCCACTAGATGCCAGTAGCACTCTCCCAGATGTGACAACCAAAAATGTCTCCAGACATTGCCAAATAGCCCCTGGGGGGGCAGAATTGCTCCTGGTTGAAAACAACTGAATAAGAGAGTCCCATGAAACTGATTCTTATGGCTTTGTCCAAACCTAGAATATTCTGCCCTTCTTTTTATCCACCTGTTTAACAGAAGTGTTTTGAGTAATCATGAGAGTTCCTGAGTCAAGTGAGTGAGTTCCCCTTAGCTCTGGATATCTAGGTGTCCTTCCAGGCATAAAATTTGGTGACTACTATATCCAGCTTAGCTGACTGACCTCAGTTTACTGTTACTAGACAAGATTCTCGAGGTCAGGGACTGTGCCTTTGCCAGCTTTGTGTTCAGCAAAGTGGCTAGCACACTGTAGGTGCTTTATAAACAACATGTGCAAATGAATTATTCTACCATAATTTTTTCTGCCATTATGTTGTTTATTGGAATGGAGTACTCAGTTCCTCGGTTTTCCCAGAATTCTCACGCATCCTCATTTTAACTTTTATCTTTAAGGTAGGACAAGCAAAAGACTTCATGGAACCTCTTTTAGAAGCTAAGAAAGCAGGTCTGAAGTTGGCATTGCATCTTTCAGAGGTAAATAATATTGTCTTAGGCTAAAAGGGACAGATTGTAATAGAAAATAATAGGGTCATTTGTAAGTGACTAGGAATAAACCTAGATTGGGAAAACATTTTTAAAAAAGGGAAAGTAGAAATATTTTTAAATACATGACTTGCTTTAGTCTCTAGTGTTACTGTTTTTATCCTTTTGTGGTTCCTGGGAGTGGCTGTTGACTCAAATGCCAGCTGTGTCATTAAAAGCAGCTTAATGACATCTTGCTAGAGAAAGTGCATGCATTTCCAACATCTGTCTTGTCATTGGCAAGCTGACTCTAAGAAAAGCACCAATTTATCTCACCTGTCCTCATAGTAGAAGGGACCTGATTTTTATCACATCCAATGGCAATAAAGGAAGCAGCTCGTCATTTTACAAAGCCCAGCAAAGAGGTCCAGTTCCCTCATCAGCCCCAAGCTCACTGGTAGCATGAACGTAGTGACAGATAATTGCTGGGAAGTAGTCACTTTCGTAAGCACATCCTTGTGAGGCAAACCCCTTGTGAGGGACTCTGCTGCAATTTTCCCCATTTTATAGATGGATTTACTTTTTACCTCAATACTTCTATCTATTTATTTCTTAAATGCAGAAAATAATAGTTAGTCTACTTACCTCACAGAGTTATTGTATTAAAGGGGTAATGTATAAAGTTTAAGTAGCATCATGATTTAAAGATTAAGGAAAAAAATCAGAACCCCTTGCCAGTACTTGTATCTTTCATGTCTATAAGTAGAACATCAGTAATCTAGTGGCAGGACTTAAAATCTAGAATCCATGTTTCCATACTCTAATTCGAAAGACCTTTCATCCACAGGACATCCTATGGCTGACCTACCTGATGCGTGATAGAAACCATTGGTCATTGTAAGGGAATAGCACGTGTGACAGTGACCAGTTATCTCTGGCCTTGTGTGCAACATCAGAACTTGTTCTTTACCTTCGTTTCTGTTGCTTTTATCATCCAGTCCATTGGATATAAAACCTTTCATTAAAAATGTTCTAAGAATTTGTGTTTTGGGCAATCCAGGAGATAAAGAGCACAGCCAGACATTTTCATGGTGATTGTGGTATGTACATAGCCAGCCTTGCCAGAATCAAACATGATGAGCACACTATGTGAGGGAAGTAACTGGGCCCTGGAGTCAGACTGAGTTAGGTTTCACCCTTATCTCTGCCGTTCACTAGCTCTATGACCTTGGACAACTTTTTTAAAAAAATGCTTTACATTTTTAACTGTAAGAGTTATGTGTACCTGAAAAAAATCCAAGTGTCAAGTAGGAAAGTATTAAAAATTAAAAGCCCAATTTCTATTTGTTTTGCTCCCTAGAGTTAATACTGTTAACAGTTTTGTGTTTATATTTTTTGAGAACTTTTTATAATATATATGAACACATGTATATTACAGAACACACATATACATATAGAGTTATGAAGTTTTATTTTTTGAAAATTACTTAATTTTTCTCAGCTTTAATTTCTTCATCTTAATACTTTTTAAGATTCTTGTGAAGCCTTAAATAATTTCTGTGAAAAAGCACAAAGTAGGTTCTTAATAAGTGTTTATTATTATCATTGAAATGAATCTAGAAGAATATTGAGGAAAGAATGAGAAGATAAAAGTCAAAGAGAGCTAGGAAGGCAGTAGTAGTTCAGTTTTCCAAAAGGTCTGTATTAAGTACTACACAGAGGGGCAGAGCACCTAGCTATAGAAAAAAAATTCTCTTTAAGAACCACTGAAAGAGGCCATTGATCCCTTTTCCTCCCCTTTCTTTAGATTCCAAACCAAAAAAAAGAAACACAAATACTCCTGGATCTGCTTCCTGACAGAATCGGGCATGGAACATTTCTCAACTCCGGTGAGAGAGGATCCCTGGATCTGGTGCACTTTGTGAGGCAACATCGGATACCACTGGGTAAGGCTTGGAGTTTCAGGTCTTCCAGATGACTCTCTGTCCCTCCCCCAATCCCCAGGTTTTCTGGGGATTGTAGAGAAGTACTGTTCTAAAAGTACGAATGTCATCTCGCTATTAAAAGATGCATGGAGTGTGTGCTTTCTGAGCCTTATTTAAGTAACAGAAAGCTTTAGCTTCCATTAGAATATAAGCTCTATGAGAGCAGGGCCCCTGCTTGTCTTATTCATTGCTACATTCTCCAATGCTTGGAACTCAATAAGAATTTTTTAAAGGAATAAAGGGTCATCTAGAATTTTGAAATGACTTTAATAAAATTGACATGTGTTATGAAAATATGTAACATTATTTAAAACTTAAACATGGAAAATCCCAAGTATATTTTCACATGTCTGTTGATCATTACACACTTGATTGTCTGTGTTTATGAAGTGCCTACTTTGTTGTCATTGCTGTCAATGGAGCAGTACACAAAACAGGCAAGCTTTCTTTCCCAAGAAACTCATATTCTAGCAGAGGGAAGACGGTAAACAAATACACAAGAAAGTATCAGTGTTCTATGAAGAAAATTAAAACAGGCTGATATAGTAGTGATTGTATAACCACTTTCGATTGGATGGTTGGGAAAGGCCTTTCTAAAGAAGGAAGAAGTGGTTGGCTGCAAACCATTTTACAGAATGATCAATTTGCTAAATTTACCAATTTATAAAAATGCTTGTGTGAGTATGTTTTAACTATAGAGTTTTCAGCAATTCATAATGGGTGAGATTTGCTTTTTTTTTTTTTTTTTTTGAGACGGAGTCTCGCTCTGTCACCCAGGCTGGAGTACAGTGGCGCGATCTCCGCTTACTGCAAGCTCCGCCTCCCGGGTTCGCGCCATTCTCCTGCCTCAGCCTCCCGAGTAGCTGGGACTACAGGCGCCGCCACCTCTCCCGGCTAATTTTTTTGTATTTTAAGTAGAGACAGGGTTTCACCGTGTTAGCCAGGATGGTCTTGATCTCCTGACCTCGTGATCCGCCTGTCTCAGCCTCCCAAAGTGCTGGGATTACAGGCTTGAGCCACCGCGCCCGGCCTTTTTTTTTTTTTTTTAAGCTAAGGAAAATTTTAAATATCCACCAAAGTGGAGAGAATAGGAACCACTGGCATAGTGATCTTACTTGGTGTGGTGGCCCGGCTCTGCTCCCAACAGAGTGAGGGGGCAGTTTGGGTTTGTCATCCCTTAAACTGAGGGAGCCTGTGTTGAGGCTGCCTTACTCAAGTGAGCAGATGCCATCAATCAGGTCAGTCAGGTATTTACTCTGGCTGGGGATACTGGTAGTATTTCCAGGAAGGAATTTGTTAGTTGTAGGAGTCATTCTCTCTCTTTTTTTTTTTTTTTGGAGATGGAGTCTCACTCTGTTGCCCAGGCTGGAGTGCAGTGGCGCGATCTTGGCTCACTGCAAGCTCTGCCTCCTGGGTTGACGCCATTCTCCTGCCTCGGCCTCCCTGGTAGCTGGGACTTACAGGCACCCGCCACCACACCTGGCTCATTTTGTTTTTTGTGGTTTTTTTTAGTAGAGATGGGGTTTCACTGTGTTAGCCAGGATGGTCTTGATCCCCTGACCTTATAATCCACCCACCTTGGCCTCCCATATTGCTGGGATTACAGGCGTGAGCCACCGCACCCAGTCAATAGTAGGAGTCATTCTTAAGATGGACTTAACTTACCTAGAAGCAGAAGGAGGTGAATGAATGATTGTCTGGGTGAAAGTGTTTAGGGGTTCTTAGAAGCCATGGCAAAGTCCCTGCTCATTCTTAGCTCTTCATAATGCTCTCACATGCAGTACTACAGTTTTCTTACCTGTGTTTTGGCTTCTACTGTTAGACCAGGAGGGATTGCAGTAGCTTTTCAAAAAACCCTTCCGCTCCTATCATTGATAATTCTCTGCTTTTTTCATCATGACATTCCTCTTTCCTCTCTATTTTGGTCAAAGAAAGAGAAGTGCGTGGCTGTGAAAGGGATATTAATTCTTTGCCTGGTACCGCTGTTGCCATAAGTTGCAGCACATATTTCCTATACAACTACACTAAATTGAACTACAAATTTTCACACATAAGGAAAGGTCAGCTTTGTAACCTAATAAACTAAATTAGCAAATTTTGGAAAGATTTCTTATGTATCTACTTGGTGAACACAATGAGTTCACTTATTTGCTTTTAATAAGAGATTTTTTTCCCCTCTTCATCTAGAACTCTGTTTGACCTCAAACGTCAAAAGTCAGACAGTTCCATCTTATGACCAGCACCATTTCGGATTCTGGTACAGCATTGCCCATCCTTCTGTGATCTGCGTAAGGTGTTCCGTGTGAAGTATTTTGCTCCTTTTTGCTCCCTGAGTTGCATTAAGTCAGATGTTCACTACCTAGCTGACTGCCTTGCATGTCTGAGGATAATGCCCAAGTAGAGGAGTTAGAAGGCACTGGGGTATGGCTGGGTATAGTGGTGCACACCTGTAATCCCAGCTACTTGGGAGACTAAGGCAGGAGAATCACCTGAACCCGGGAGGAGGAGGTTGCAGTGAGTGGAGATCATGTCATTGCGCTCCATCTTGGGCAACAAGAGTGAAACTCCATCTCAAAAGAAAAAAAAGAAAAGGGACTGGGACATGAGAGACTGCAGAGGGCCAGGGTGACTCTGGTTTGGCTCTATAGCAAAAGGTACTTGAGAGGACTTAAAAACAAAAACAAACAAATTGATGCTCCACACCCATCCCATGAGATTCTGTTTTATTTGATCTGGGGTGAGTCCTGGGCATAGATAGGCTTTAAAAACTCCTTAGATAATTTTAGTATACAGCCAGAGTTGAAACACTGCTCAGGTATCTTAAGGTATAAATAAGTCTGTTTAGTTACAGCTATGTACAGATAAATTTGTAGGCCCTTGTTTAGACTCTTGAAAGAAGTACAGTAAATAGGAAAATAGACTCTAAACAAAAAGATGGTCGTTTTTGAAAAATCCTTCCTTTTTCATTTTGAAACATTCTTGTTTACATTGGCAGACTGATGATAAGGGTGTTTTTGCAACACACCTGTCTCAAGAGTACCAGCTGGCAGCTGAAACATTTAATTTGACCCAGTCTCAGGTGTGGGATCTGTCTTATGAATCCATCAACTACATCTTTGCTTCTGACAGCACCAGATCTGAACTGAGGAAGAAATGGAATCACCTGAAGCCCAGAGTGTTCCATTTTTAAGCTGTAATGAGGTGAACTACTTCTGAGTATGTGTTGCAATCAAGGTCCTGCCATATCCCACTTAGTGAAACAGTCCACCACTCCTTGGAAGCATAGCAGCCAAGTTCCTTGTGCTCTATCACCAGCACCTTACATGTGGCAGGTGCTCAGTAAATATGTGTCTTCAACTGACTCACAAGCTCTCAGGTGCTTACTGGGTGGGATTTGACTGTTGTTGCTAATTAAATCCCCATTCCATCAGTGATTATTGTGACTCAGTAGTCCTTCCCCATTAGTGATCATAAAACTTCAGGGAAATCAAAGTTTCTCATCAGGAAATGTTTTGGAATTCCTAGTATAAAGTTAGGAAAGTGGGGAAATTAGGTTACTGCCAAGACCTTTAAGCCTTCTAAACAGCTTTATATTTTATTATGTTTACCTTCATCAGACTCCCTTCACTTGCTTTAAGTTTTTAAAAGTGTTCCCCAGCCAGATGTGGTGGCTTATGCCTATAATCCCAGCACTTTGGGAGGCCAAAGTGGGCAGATTGCTTGACCCCGGGAGTTCAGTACCAGCCTAGGCAACATGGAGAAACCCTGTCTCTACAAAAACAAACAAACAGAAATTAGCCAGGCACGGTGGTACACGCCTGTAGTCCTAGCCACCAGGGAGGCTGAGGTGGGAGGAGACCTGAGCCCAGGGATGTTCGAGGTTGCAATGAGCTGTGATGCCACAGCACTCCAGCCTGGGTGACAGAGTAAGACCCTGTCTCAAAAAAAAAAAAAGTATTCTCCAAGATCCCAAGACCATTGACACCAGGTCACATTGTATACCAGGGATTGTGTGAATGCCTGGGGATGACCCTAGTGACAGACAAAGCTAGTTGCTGAGGTCTGGTTTTGCCCTCTTTACGATTGTCCCATCAGTACTAGAAAGAGATTGAAGTCATTGCTCCAATTTTGGAAGAGGAGAGAATAACTGGCTGAGGGGTGAGAAAGACAGAAATAGCTGCAGCTTTCTTTTTTTTTTTTTTTTTCCTTTTTCAGCAAAGGCTCTCACTCTGTTGCCCAGGCTGGAGTGCAGTGACTTGATCACAGATCACTGCAGCTTTCAGTTTTAAAACAGCTTCTATTACATTTTCTTTGTGGAAGCTGTATTTCCACCTTGGTACTCACTTTCTGGTGGGTCTAAAAGATACCTCTAGTAGTGGCAACATTGTGTTAAGTAGAGTTCATTGGGCCTCTTGTAACCCTACCACTACAGGATGGACCACTGGTGCAGGCTTACATAAACACACATACTGTGACCATTTCAGCTGAAGACAAGGGACAAACTAAGACAGTTCTGAAAGGTAAAAAAAAAAAAAAAGCAAACAAAAAACGAGGGTATTAGATACCAAGTTATGCTTGAATTGCTTTGCTCTTTAGAATGTGTGTTTTTTCCCTGGTATCAGAAGAAGTTAAGGCTGATGACAACCCTAATTTAAATTACTAAGGGTTTCTGATAGGTTTTCTGTGATATCGTAAAGTATTTATTTGGTCTTTGACCCTGTTTCCTGGCATACTGCTCCTAAAATCCTTAATGTCTCCAGAATGATGCCTTTTTGTATCTGATGAGTTGACTGCTGGCTGGCAGCCCCTACTGGAAAGACCAAGGCATGATTAGAGTTGGGACTTTCAGTCCTCCCCCAAACTCTTGGGAGAAGGGCTGAAGGTTTAGTTGATCACCAGTGACCAGTGGTAATCATACCTTCATAATGAAACCTCCATAAAACTCCAAAAGAACAGATTTTGGAGCACTTCCAGGTAACTGAGCATGTGGCGGTCCCTAGAGGGTGCTGTACCTGAAGAGGGTATAGAAGCTCCTGTCCCTTCCCACATGCCTTGCTCTATCCATTTCTTCATCTCTATCCTTTGTACTGTCCTTTAGAATAAACCAGTGAACCTAAGTGTTTCCCTGAGTTCTGTGAGCTTTACTAGCAAATTAAACTCAAGGAGGGGTCATGGGAACCCTGATTTGAAAACCACCTGGGGTTTGAACTTGGCATTGGAAGTGGGCAGCAGTCTTGTGGGGCTAGGCCCTCAGTCTGTGGGATCAAATGCCATCTCTAGGGGATAGCATGGGAAATTGGAGGACACCTAGATGGGATCTGCTGCAAAATTGATTGCTTGCTTGGTGATGGGGAAAAAAACACACATTTGGTCAGAGAAGTTTTCTGTCTTTATTGTGGTGTGAGAGCAGAGGAAAAAAGTTTGTTTTTTCCACTCACACTTTGTTTTAAGGAACAGGGTAGAGGGAAGTTCTGTGGTTTTTGAAGTTCTTAGATATGTGTTTGTAACTTTGTGTGGCATTATATATAGCATTATATTATTTTCTACCCTCAATCTACTCATAGAGAAATTGTATAGTAAAAACATCAAAGTTTATTCATAAAATGTGGATCTATTGCAGTCACTAAAAATGATGTAGAATAGATTTTAATGACTGAAAGTGTTCATGATAATATATTCAATGAAAATATGGTTATAAAGTTTTATAGTCCTTTTTTTGTTTAGTATGTATACAAAAGCTATTGAAGTGTATGATTTTAATTTATTAGCCTTATGAAATTCTTTTCACACTATAAAAGTCATGCTACTCTTAACGGAGGGAAGGGATGGCATAAGTTTTTTTGTTTGAGGTTCTAGAATTTATGTGGATTGGCTGATAAAGAGCATTTATGAAAAACTACAGCCAACATCAAATTTAACGGTGAAATATTGAATGTTTTTTTAAAAAAAACATGTGGGCCAGGCACCATGGCTCACACTTGTAATCCTAGCACTTTGGGAGGCTGAGGCAAGAGGATCCTGGAGTTCGAGACCAGTCTGGGCAACATAGGGAAACCCCGTCTGCAAAAAAACATTTTTAAAAAAAATTAGGCATGGTGGCCCATGCCTGTAGTCCCAGCTATTCAGGAGACTGAAGTGGAAGGATCACTTGAGCCTGGGAGTTCGAGGCTGCAGTGAGCTGAGATCACACCACTGTATTCCAGTCTGAGCAACAGAGTGAGACTATCTCAAAAAAACAACAAAACAGACTGGAGAACATAGGGAGACCCCATCGCTACAAATAAAATAAAATAAAATAAAATAAAAAATCTTAGCCAGGCATGGTGGCACATGTTGGTATTCCTAGCTACTCAACAAGCTGAGGTAGGAGGATGGCTTGGGCCCAGGAAGTCAAGGCTGTAGTGAGCCATGATCAGATCACTGCATTCCAGTCTGGGTGACAGAGTGAGACCCTGTTTCAAAAAACAAAAAAAAAAGTGTATATACACACACATTCACAAACATAGAGAATGAAAAGCAAATAGGCAAAATATAAATAGTTGGTGAATCCAGGTATACAGGAGTTTCTTGTACTCTTGGAACTTTTTCTGTAAGTTTGAAATTATATCAAGATTAAAAGTTGGCCGGGCGCGGTGGCTCAAGCCTGTAATCCCAGCACTTTGGGAGGCCGAGGCGGGTGGATCACGAGGTCAGGAGATCGAGACCATCCTGGCTAACATGGTGAAACCCCATCTCTACTAAAAATACAAAAAACTAGCCGGGCGTGGTGGCGGGCGCCTGTAGTCCCAGCTACTCGGAGGCTGAGGCAGGAGAATGGCGTGAACCTGAGAGGCGGAGCTTGCAGTGAGCCGAGATCGCGCCACTGCACTCCAGCCTGGGTGACACAGCGCGAGACTCTGTCTCAAAAAAAAAAAAAAAAAAAGATTAAAAGTTACAAAAACTGTATACAGTGTATGTAGATTGGAATAGACTCTCTGAAACCTTATTTCCTGGATTCCTTCAGTGATCTAGCATTTTGGAAAGTACGCCTGCCCCCTACTGTTAATACCAGGTAACCCTGTACATGCATACCATTTGCATCTTCAAAGCCCCATCCCAGACTTACCTGGTCACCACCATAGCTGCTATTTTCACTCTCTCTGTTGTTAAGACCATATATAGCTTGTGTCTTATCTGTACATAAATGAACCCAGAGGTGAAGTATTATGGGACTGACCTGGAATGCAGCTTCATTTTGCCTACACTAGTTCCACATCAAGAGCACTAAGTTCATTAGAATTTGGCCTAGTCTCTGTAAATGTTGCTCCTGCATTTATCTGTTAAAAACTCTTAAATGCCAACTTTGGGCAACCAGAAATATGTGAGGCCTAAGAAATATTCAGGTGCTTGGTGACTCACAGCATAAGTTATTGGAATATAGACCTCACTGTGTACAATGATGTATCTTTGGTTTCTGTACTATATTTAAGAAAGATGTCAATAAAATATTTGTAAATTAAATTCTACTTAAATAATTTGAGGAACTCATTAATTATGGAGGACTTTAAAATTACTTCCCTGATTTATCTATTGGGTTATACAGGTTGAACTGAGTCAACTGGGAATCAATGTATTTTCTTTTTAATATTTTTACTTTACTCTTTGACCACAGTGAAGTTCTGCTCTCCAGAGCCTTTCTGAGCTCTGAGGTACATTGGACTTCTGTTTCTAGTGTTGAACCTGACTTCTAGTTGTTCCAAAGTTTTGTTCTAAAAGAGCACCATGTTGGGTGTGGTAGGAAAGGAAGAATTTAAGCTCTTAAAAAATACACACACACACACCTGGTAGTTTAAGCACCTGGTTTCAAAGAATTCTACATAACATTTTATATGTCAAAACTTTTGAGACATGCATGTCATTACATAGCTATTTGAGTGTATAGGAGTAAAGTCTTCGTTTTGGATTTTGAATTGAATAATGGGGAAAGAACTGATGTATCTTTACAATCTTACCTCATCATCCTGTTCTTACCTGGTCACCATAAAAATAGTGCTATACTACGTTGACAAGACTCAAGAGTCTACATTCAGATTACGATAAATGAGAATGGCAAAAACATGTTACATTCTATGGCATTGGCCATAGAGAACAAACAATAAAAGGAAAAATGATAGTATGGGGGAAAAGAAAAGTAATGGCGCTAAGGAAACAACTGATGTGAACAGGATTGTCCAGCTTCTGCTAATACACATTTTTTGCGTCCTTTGCTGCACATGCCACCCCATCTCTCCCACAAAGGCTTTACTGATGTTAAAAAGTTAGAGGTGCAGAGATGCCCAACAGTGAGCTTGGTTTCTTTCTCAGAAAGTTTGAAGATATGTTTTGCTGCTTCCATCCTGAGGAATGGCAGGTTGGGCAGCATGTAATGGTTTGTGAGGTAGTTTGAGATGAACTGGGTTTTCACCTGGTAAGCAAGTTGGCCCTTGCCCTATTCCTTCTGCACATTGTTTTCATCTGGAGTTTGGAGTGTTGGTTCTGGGTCTTTTTTTTTTTTTTGAGACGGAGTCTTGCTCTGTCACCCAGGCTAGAGTGCTGTGGCATGATCTTGGCTCACTGCAGACTCTGTCTCCCGGGTTCAAGTGATTCTCCTGCCTCAGCCTTCTGAGTAGCAGGGATTACATGTGCCCGCCACCGCACCCAGCTAATTTTTGTATTTTTTAGTAGAGATGGGGTTTCACCATTTTGGCCAGGCTGGTCTCAAACTCCTGACCTCATGATCCACCTGCCTCAGCCTCCCAAAGTGCTGGGATTACAGGCATAAGCCACCGCACCCAGCTGGTTCTGGGTCTTTTAAAGTAAGACTCAGCTGAGTTGGTTACTGTGGCTCGTGCCTGTAATCCCAGCACTTTGGGGGGCTGAGGCAGGAGGATCACTTGAAGCCAGGAGTTCAAGACCAGCCTGGACAACATAGAGAGACCCCTCATCAATACAAAACTTTAAAAAATGAGCTGAGTGTGGTGGCTCATGCCAGTAGTCCCATCTATTGGGGAGGCTGGGGCTCGCTTGAGCCCAGGAATTTGAAGCTGCAGTGACCTATGATGGTACCACTGACTCCAGCCTGGGCAAGAGTGAGATCCTGTCTCTAAAAAATAAAATAAATAAAAATTTAAAAAATAAGTCTCTGCATGCCCAGTTATCTTGGGTCCTAATTTATTGTGGATATGGCTAGAGATACAAAGGAAGGATTTGCATTCTAATTCCCCTTTTACCACAATCTGACTTACTCCTCTTTCTAGAATGTAAAGATTCAGATAAGCATACTTCTAGTAAACCCACACAGGGAGCTAAAAAAAAGAAAGACTGATCTTTTCCTAACATCCATAACTTGATTGTAATTTGTGTGTGTGTGTATATATATGTGTTTCACTTGAAGAAACACCAGGCACTTTATAGACATAATTTTTATTAATATGGTATCCCTGAGAGACAGATTAGGTGTAAACATTATTTTGCTTTACAGAAAGGGAAATGGAGGCAGGTTAACTTACACACAAGACATCTGGAACCAGAATATCTGTTGACACCCCAACCAATGCTTTTCCCACAAGACTATACATAGATACACTAAAGACTATATATATGTGTATATATATATATATATTTTTTTTTTGACATTACAGCACACTTCCTAAATCATCTCAGATCCTGAGGCACTGCTTCAGACTGGTTTCTTATAGCTTCCTGTCTGCTTAGGCAACATAACAGAAATACCATCTTCCCTTAATTCCTAATAAATATTAGATTTTTTTGTACTAAGATTCAACACTAGAATCCTAATTAATCTCTAATACAACAAGCTATGAATTACAGAATACTGTATCTTCCTGCTGCTCTCCCCGATCTTATTCCAGCCACAGAATTCTAATTGAATGTGAAACAGCTATTTATCCCAGGCCTTGGCCATCTGGCCATGTTTATCTTTCTTCTCACCTGCTCATCAAAATATCTTCATCAGTTACTACGATTTCTGACCTTTGTCTCCCATTGGAGCTAGTCCCCTTAAACTGCTTATTCTTCCAGTGTCAGTCAGCCGTTTCCTTATCAATAGTTATAGCATAGTACCTGATTTACTATAGATGATGGGACTGCCACCTCATGGTCTGCTCCTAACACCCATGTTTCAGCTAAGGTGATTCTCTCTGCCTGCTGCACAGCCCATATCATACTATTCCTCAAGTTCTCATGCTACTCCAAGCTTTATCTGGCCTTCCTTACAGTATATCCTTTGCCTTTTGTTCCATCTACACAAAACACCTTGCTCCCCCATTTTCCCATTCCTCAACCCACCCAGCACTCACTTTTGCAACTAGTTACGGAAGGTTCTTCCTATCCTAATTTAACCAGTAACCTTCCCTCCTTTAAACACTTCCTGCTTCATGAAGCCTTCCTGAATAAAGAGAAGAAAATACCTCCTGGATTTTTGTTAAAGCAAACTAATGCATTGGACCACAACATTTATGCATAGTGTTGCTACCTAGCTTTCTAGATTTCTCTAAAACTGCTGCAACTATGCATGTGCACTTGTTTGTCCATGTCAGTGTCATCTGCTTTAGACTGTAAGGACAAGGAGAGGACCTGCTGACCTTATGCTATACAGGGCTCATCATACTTTGAATATATGGGCAGTTAATTCAATACTATTGTATCATAAAGATGAGTAATTACATTTGCATTTAAAGAACTGCTTTTAATTGTATTCAGCTGAATGTGTATGTCTAGATTGGCAGCTCCACTGGCCAAAGATAATCCATCTTCCCTGCTATTAGGGTGAAGGGCCTGTTCGCACACAGTAGTCCATTTTCCCAATACGTGGGAATGTGGCAGTGGCTTCTACTTATTGCAGGGAAGTGCCTGTGGAGGGCATAACACTATACTAGGTGTGTGGAATATGGATGAGTTCCTGTTGGCAGCTTTAACTGCTTTACCTGTCACCACTTCCAGCTGCCTTGCTCTGTGGAACTTCTGGACCACAAGGGACAGATGAAATTCAGATGAGACTGGACAGAAAGAAAACCAAACTAAATCCTGTAAATGTATTGTTCTGTTCCAACCCTTCTTCTAGGACTCGGAAGAAACTAAGAAATCCAGGGTTCACACTTCAGTATAAGGTTTTCATTGTTTCTGCATAAGAACACCTGTTCTTGACAAGACGATTCATAGGGCAGAATCAAAGATGGACATTAAACTCTCCTTCTTTAAGGTAAATGAAGAGGGTGCCTGACAAATATGTCATTTTGAGCACAGGTTTAAGTGAGCAGGAAGAGTCATTCATGTTAGCATTTCAATTATTGTATAAAGAAGAGCTGGGCCGGGCGCAGTGGCTCACGCCTGTAATCCCAGCACTTTGGGAGGCCTAGGCAGGCAGATCACAAGGTCAGTTCAAAACCAGCCTGGCCAACATGGTGAAACCCCATCTCTACTGAAAATACAAACATTAGCCAGGTGTGGTGGCAGGCGGCTGTAATCCCAGCTACTCGGGAGGCTGAGGGAGAAGAATTGTTTGAACCCAGAAGGTAGAGGTTGCAGTGAGCCGAGATCACGCCACTGCACTCCAGCCTGGGTGACAGAGCAGGACTCTATCTCGAAAAAAAAAAGCCCTGTGCGGTGGCTCATGCCTGTAATCCCAGTACTTTGGGAGGCAGAGGCAGGCGGATCACCTGAGGTCGGGAGTTTGAGACCAGCCTTACCAACATGGAGAAACCCCGTCTCTACTAAAAATACAAAATGAGCTGGGCATGGTGGCGCATGCTTGTAATTCCAGCCACTTGGGAGGCTGAGGCGGGCGAATCACTTGAACCTGGGAGGCGGAGGTTGCAGTGAGCTGAGATTGTGCCATTGCAATCCAGCCTGGGCAACGAGCAAAACTCCGTCTCAAAAAAAAAAAAAAAAAAAAAAAAAGAGCTAGACCCACCTAATGAGCAAAGTCTCACAACTTCTTCTTGAAATGTAATGGGTTTTTCCTGTCAAAATGCAGCTGCATGACAGAATGAGTAAAGAAGGATGCTTATCAAATTCATAGGATCTGCTACCATGTCCTCTCTGCTTATATTAAGGGAACACCATAGGCACTGAGAGGGAAAAGATGTTATCCATCAGTTCAGATGCAGGCAAGGAGAGGGACTAAAATCTTCCTTTCATTCTTTGGACTGCCTTGGGGATTTGACTCTAGATCAGGAAAAACAAGGAACAGTGGCATAAATCCTAGAGAATTTCCTAAGCTAGCTGGACACAGAATAGGAGATGGATCTCACTACTGGAAGACTTTCTAAACAATACATTTATTGAGCCTCTTTCCTTTATATATCCTCAGGGGCTTACTTAGGTGCTGACTGTGACAGAAGCTTTTCCCGTGCATGGATTTCTCGGTGTTTATTAAGGGCAGAGCTTTTACTGAAGCACTTGCCACAGTCATGACACCCATAGGGTTTCTCTCCTGTATGGGTTCTATGATGTGCACGTAAGTCAGAACTCTTACTGAAACTCTTTCCACAGTCAGTGCACACATGGGGTCTCTCTCCTGTGTGTATCCTCCGATGTGCACTAAAATGAGAACTGTTATTGAAGCTTTTTCCACACTCTTCACATTGATAGGGCTTTTCTCCTGTGTGGGTTCTCTGGTGAATGATAAGGCTTGAGCTCTGATTGAAGCGTTTCCCACACTCACCACATTGATAAGGTTTCTCTCCTGTGTGGATTCTCCTATGGGTGATGAAATTTGAACTGTCACGGAAACTTTTTCCACAGTCAAGACATTTATAAGGTTTCTCTCCAGTGTGGATTCTCCGGTGTCTAATGAGTCGTGCACTCCGACTGAAGCTTTTCCCACAATCAGCGCATTTATATGGATTTTCCACCTGGTGGGATTCCTGATGCATGAGAAGGGAATTCGGACCAAAGCCTTTGCTGTATTTGAGATGTTTATATGGTCTCTCTCCCAAGCAAGGTCTCTGTTGACTTAAGACGTCACTTAAGCTCTTCTCTGGGAGTGTCAGTTTTCCTCTTTTCTCCCCTGAGGTCTTTGCCCACTGTCTTCCTGATCTATAGTCACTCTCATTGCCTTTACCTTGATTAAGATACCGGGGAATTTTCCTTTCAGACCTTGCAAGTAATGTCCTATGCAATTGCACTTCCTCAGAAATATCCCGTTTTGAATTATCTTCATTCTCAAATCCAGCTTCAAAACCTGATGTAAAATAGAATTTTAGAAGTCATCTATTTTCTTAATCATATGTGCCACAGGAATGTAAAACTTGGGAAAAACAAGCATTACACCAGATGATTAAAGATAAAATTTAGGGAGCCCTAGATCCCAAATAACTACCATTATCTTATTAAAATCCCAATGTTTTACTTCTCTACTTGTTAACCTATCATGTGCTTCTCATCTACATAGGGTCTGATTAATATGTACTCTTAATTCCTCTTGATCACCTAGGATCTCTGGAAAATCCTCTCAGTACAGCACAGAAAATTCACCAGGTTTTACATAAAATAATTTCCATGTTTCTACAGGAAAGACACTTTCTAATACGTATTTTTGCCACATCTCGGGTCTGTCATAGTATTCTTATTCATATTCTTCACCAGTAACTAAAAGGTTTAGAAGGACATGCTCAGGAAAACATTTTTGGAAACTTTTATATCCAGAGGAGCTTCATGAGTCCCCTTCCCCTCACATTCCAATATACATTGGAAGTAAAAACAGGATATAAAAATATGTAGTGTCTTTCAAAGAACTAAAAGGTCTTAAGAACCAAATGCCTGGCTTATTTGGGCCTAGGCTATGCAAACTTGCATTTACTCAGATATTTCAGGTAAACTCTGAATCCCATATTCCCTATTCTAAATCTAGGAGTAAAAGCATGTTGAGTATCAACCCATGTGTGTACCTCCTGAGACAGTATTTCCACCCAGAAGCCTAGTCTTATGAGATATTTCATGAAATATTAACTAGATTAAATAAATCTTAAGATGCTTAAATATGTGAATATGTATTGTGAGCCTCCAAGAGGGGTATTTACCATCTTCCCAAACCTAGAAGTTATTTTTTAGTAGAATATATTAATACCCCATGGAATTGATATTCCAGGGAACAGCATTAAAGAATGTTGATCTTAAAGGCTTATGAAAATGAAAACTATTATTTATTAAATGGCTACTATGTGCCAGGCACTGTGCATAGTACCTCATTTACATCAACCTTGTGAGGTACGTCTTCATATATAAGCAAACTTGGGGGTTAAGTAACATCTTTTTTTTCACTGTTATTGCCCAGGCTGGAGTGCAGTGGTGCAATCTCAGCTCACTGCAACCTCTGCCTCCCAGGTTCAAGCAATTCTCCTGCCTCAGCCTCCCGAGTAGCTGGGATTACAGGCACACACTACCACACCTAATTTTTTGTATTTTTAGTAGAGATGGGGTTTCGCCATGTTGGCCAGGCTGGCCTCCAACTCCTGACAGGTGATCCGCCAGCCTTGGCCTCCCAAAATGCTGGGATTACAGGCGTGAGCCACTGTGCCCAGACTTAAGTAACTTTCTCTAAGTCACTTAGCTAATAAACAACAGAGCCCAGATTCACATACATACACATATATGACTCTGAAATCAGAATTCTTCTCACAAGGAGGGAAGCCCTTGTGAAGTATTTTTTTCTTATCTAGCAACTAAGATTCAAAGGGTCAGTTCTCTCAGGAACCTCAGATTCGTAAAAGTGAAGAAGAGTTACCAGGTTTTCATAAACGTGAATAAAGCAGACATACAGCTGGTATATGAGCTGGAACTAGAAGAAAACATTACATAAAAGAGAATGAACTTTTAAAATCAACTTCATCCTACTATGGGGTACATGACATGCTACTTGAGAAATGTGAGCTTTCAGAATCCCTGCTTGGTAAACTGGCTGGAAACCTAGCAGTTCATGAATAAATCACAGCAGATTTACAATGTGCAGCTATCTCAGATTGATGCTCTAGTGAGAGGAGGCAAGTCACATAAATAATTTATATCCCCACAGTGAGCTGCTTTAATAGACAAGAAATATGGGTGATCACAAGAAGAATCCTGAAAGCTGGGTGTAGAGACCAGTTCTCCTCAATCTGATATTCTTCCTAAGTCCCATTGTCTTCCCTTTGTTATTTGTACCATAACTGTGAAAGAATCTTACCACGGGGGCTCTGGAATAACACTGGAGCACGGGTTATGACAGCCCCTGGGAGTATCGCGGTATCTTCTTCATCATCAGAATCTTCCTCTGTGGTCTCGTCTGCCGCCTCGGCTTGCGTCTGAGCTTTGGCCTCACTGGTCCCCTGGATGGGGCAAGAAGCTGTTTCTTCCTGGCCATCATTGGATGGGACAGCAACCTGGACACTCACCAAAGCATCCATCTCTTCAAAGAAGGGACAGGTCTCTGGTGCCTGGCCATTCTTAACTTTCCGATAGCTGGTTTGCAGGCTTTTAAACTTGGTCCGACACTGCTCCGGGGTCCTAAGAAAGCCATATTCCCGTAACCTCTTAGCCACTGCTCCATACAGCTGGCTGTTGCGGTGACAGTTCCGGAGGGTTTCATAAAACTGGGTCTCACTAAGAATTGCAAGGTAAGTCTTGGTCTCTTCATAGCCCCAGTGTACACCTGCCACCAGAAGAGAAATTTCAGCACCACTTAATCCAGAGGTTTACAGCCCGAATTCCTCAGTCCTATCATCTGCATCAAGAGAATTCACCTAAGCGGCCGGGCGCGATGGCTCACGCCTGTAATCCCAGCACTTTGGGAGGCCGAGATGGGCGGATCATGAGGTCAGGAGATCGAGACCATCTTGGCTAACACGGTGAAACCCCATCTCTACTAAAAATACAAAAAAACTAGCCAGGCATGGTGGTGGGCGCCTGTAGTCCCAGCTACTCGGGAGGCTGAGGCAGGAGAATGGCGTGAACCCAGGAGGCGGAGGTTGCAGTGAGCCGAGATCGCGCCACTGCACTCCAGCCTGGGCGACAGAGCGAGACTCCATCTCAAAAAAAAAAAAAAAAAGAATTCACCTAAGCTCAGGCTCCTAGATGAAAAAGTAAAAATACTTCGTGTTGCCAAAACCCACAAACTCAGTATAAAATGTTTTGCTTCTTTATCTCCTTTAGCAATTTCACAGAGACCTTTATTTACAAATTCTGTTTAGCCATATAAAAAAGAAGCTGGCCAGGCACAGTGGCTCATGTCTGTAATCCCTGTGGATCGCTTGGGGCCAGGAGTTTGAGACCAGCCTGGACAACATGGTGAAAGCCCGTCTCTACTAAAAACACATAAAAATTAGCCAGGCATGGTGGTGTGCACCTATAGTCCCACCTACTTGGGAGGCTGAGGCATGAGAATCGAGAATCACTTGAACTGGGGAGGCGGAGGTTGCAGTGAGATGAGATCACACCACTGCACTCCAGCCTGGACAACAGAGCAACTCTGTCTCAAAAAAAGAAGTGAGAGAACAAAGATAATGAAAATAACATTTAGCACATGTGCCACGTTTAATTAACCTACATATATTTGTGTCCACAACAAAAAAGGAAAAAGAAAATGAAGAAAACAAGAAGAAAAATAGAAATGAAAAAGCAAAAGACACAAAGATCAGAAAGCTAGAACAGAACTAAAGTAAGATCATGCATGTCATAAAAAACAGAAGGAAAAGACCACTGCTTACAAAGGAACTGCAACTTTAGCGATGTAGTCCTCCTGCTTTGTCCCATTTTATGGTTGAGGAAATGGAAGCTTAGAATGGTTAGATAACTGTTCAAGGTCACCCAGTTGATTAGTGGTCATCAGGATTAGAATCTAAGCCTCCTGAGTCATACTTTGGTGCTCTTTCCATAACAGCATAGTTGTACCAATTACATTAATGGTAGTAAGTGACACTTTTAAAAGGATTCCATAGGCAAGAATATTTAAATAGAGTGTTAAACAAGCTTTCTCACTGTAGGACTTCTCAATCCTGTTAAAATGCCAATGTATACTATGAATCTCAGAGGAAACTTAGATGTTCCCAGCTGAGTGTGGTGGCTCACACCTGTAGTCCTAACTACTCAGAAGGCTGAGGTGGGACGACTGCTTGAATCCAGTGAGACCAGCCTGAGCAACACAGCAAGACCCTGTCTCTGTTTTAAATATATTTTAAAATTTTTAAATAAAAAAATGTTTCCCCAACTTTGGACAATTCTTCACTGTGCTATTCTAAGTAAAAATGAATATAATAAACTGACTTTGAGATCTGGGGAAGATAAAATATGTAAACTATCCAGTTCATATGACGTACTCAATAATACTGGTTCTACTTAAAGATAGTATCGTGCCACATTTTTCTCAGTGAGCCTGCAATGATTTTAAAATCAGGGAAAAAATAGTTTAGTAAAGAAATGGAAGGAATGATACTCCTTCTCAGGACTGTGAATTTTCTGAGTGTATTTCTTTTTTTTTTTTTCTTTTTTTTTTTTTTTTTTTTTTG